>NC_092741.1:3076848-3095544 GCF_047496795.1 Chiloscyllium punctatum
GGGACGGGGCAGGGGCTGGGGCTGGGGGACGGGACGGGACGGGGCTGGGGCTGGGGACGGGGCTGGGGACGGGGCTGGGGACGGGGCTGGGGACGGGGCTGGGGACGGGGCTGGGGACGGGGCTGGGGACGGGGCTGGGGACGGGGCTGGGGCTGGGGCTGGGGCTGGGGCTGGGGGACGGGGCTGGGGCTGGGGGACGGGACGGGGCTGGGGGACGGGACGGGACGGGGCTGGGGCTGGGGCTGGTTCTGGGGGACGGGACGGGGCTGGGGCTGGGGCTGGGGGACGGGACGGGGCTGGGGCTGGGGCTGGGGGACGGGACGGGGCTGGGGCTGGGGCTGGGGGACGGGACGGGACGGGACGGGACGGGACGGGACGGGACGGGACGGGACGGGGCTGGGGGACGGGACGGGACGGGACGGGGCTGGGGGACGGGACGGGGCTGGGGGACGGGACGGGGCTGGGGGACGGGACGGGGCTGGGGGACGGGACGGGGCTGGGGCTGGGGGACGGGACGGGGCTGGGGCTGGGGCTGGGGCTGGGGGACGGGACGGGGCTGGGGCTGGGGGACGGGACGGGGCTGGGGCTGGGGCTGGGGCTGGGGGACGGGGCAGGGGCTGGGGCTGGGGGGGGGGACGGGACGGGACGGGGCTGGGGCTGGGGGACGGGGCTGGGGCTGGGGGACGGGGCTGGGGCTGGGGCTGGGGGACGGGGCTGGG
This sequence comes from Chiloscyllium punctatum, assembly GCF_047496795.1. NCBI lineage: Eukaryota > Metazoa > Chordata > Chondrichthyes > Orectolobiformes > Hemiscylliidae > Chiloscyllium > Chiloscyllium punctatum. The sequence goes on from NC_092741.1 coordinate 3,077,568, forward strand.
GCTGGGGCTGGGGGACGGGGCTGGGGCTGGGGGACGGGGCTGGGGCTGGGGGACGGGGCTGGGGGACGGGGCTGGGGCTGGGGGACGGGACGGGACGGGGCTGGGGCTGGGGCTGGGGCTGGGGCTGGGGCTGGGGCTGGGGCTGGGGCTGGGGCTGGGGGACGGGACGGGGCTGGGGCTGGGGCTGGGGGACGGGACGGGACGGGACGGGACGGGACGGGGCTGGGGCTGGGGCTGGGGCTGGGGCTGGGGGACGGGACGGGACGGGACGGGACGGGACGGGACGCGGCTGGGGCTGGGGGACGGGACGGGACGGGACGGGACGGGACGGGACGGGGCTGGGGCTGGGGCTGGGGGACGGGGCTGGGGCTGGGGGACGGGGCTGGGGCTGGGGGACGGGGCTGGGGCTGGGGCTGGGGGACGGGACGGGGCTGGGGCTGGGGGACGGGACGGGGCTGGGGCTGGGGGACGGGACGGGGCTGGGGGACGGGACGGGGCTGGGGCTGGGGGACGGGACGGGGCTGGGGCTGGGGGACGGGACGGGGCTGGGGCTGGGGCTGGGGCTGGGGGACGGGACGGGGCTGGGGCTGGGGCTGGGGCTGGGGGACGGGACGGGGCTGGGGCTGGGGCTGGGGGACGGGGCAGGGGCTGGGGCTGGGGGACGGGACGGGACGGGGCTGGGGCTGGGGACGGGGCTGGGGACGGGGCTGGGGACGGGGCTGGGGACGGGGCTGGGGACGGGGCTGGGGACGGGGCTGGGGACGGGGCTGGGGACGGGGCTGGGGACGGGGCTGGGGACGGGGCTGGGGACGGGGCTGGGGGACGGGGCTGGGGCTGGGGGACGGGACGGGGCTGGGGGACGGGACGGGGCTGGGGCTGGGGCTGGGGCTGGGGCTGGGGCTGGGGGACGGGACGGGGCTGGGGCTGGGGCTGGGGGACGGGACGGGGCTGGGGCTGGGGCTGGGGGACGGGACGGGACGGGACGGGACGGGACGGGACGGGACGGGGCTGGGGGACGGGACGGGGCTGGGGGACGGGGCTGGGGGACGGGGCTGGGGGACGGGGCTGGGGGACGGGGCTGGGGGACGGGGCTGGGGGACGGGGCTGGGGGACGGGGCTGGGGGACGGGGCTGGGGGACGGGGCTGGGGGACGGGGCTGGGGGACGGGGCTGGGGGACGGGGCTGGGGGACGGGGCTGGGGGACGGGGCTGGGGGACGGGGCTGGGGGACGGGGCTGGGGGACGGGGCTGGGGGACGGGGCTGGGGGACGGGGCTGGGGGACGGGGCTGGGGGACGGGGCTGGGGGACGGGGCTGGGGCACGGGGCTGGGGCACGGGACGGGGCTGGGGCTGGGGGACGGGCTGGGGCTGGGGGACGGGACGGGGCTGGGGGACGGGACGGGGCTGGGGCTGGGGGACGGGACGGGGCTGGGGCTGGGGGACGGGACGGGGCTGGGGCTGGGGGACGGGACGGGGCTGGGGCTGGGGGACGGGACGGGGCTGGGGCTGGGGGACGGGACGGGGCTGGGGCTGGGGCTGGGGGACGGGACGGGGCTGGGGCTGGGGGACGGGACGGGGCTGGGGCTGGGGGACGGGACGGGGCTGGGGCTGGGGGACGGGACGGGGCTGGGGCTGGGGGACGGGACGGGGCTGGGGCTGGGGGACGGGACGGGGCTGGGGCTGGGGGACGGGACGGGGCTGGGGCTGGGGGACGGGACGGGGCTGGGGCTGGGGGACGGGACGGGGCTGGGGCTGGGGGACGGGACGGGGCTGGGGCTGGGGGACGGGACGGGGCTGGGGCTGGGGGACGGGACGGGGCTGGGGCTGGGGGACGGGACGGGGCTGGGGCTGGGGGACGGGACGGGGCTGGGGCTGGGGGACGGGACGGGGCTGGGGCTGGGGGACGGGACGGGGCTGGGGCTGGGGGACGGGACGGGGCTGGGGCTGGGGGACGGGACGGGGCTGGGGCTGGGGGACGGGACGGGGCTGGGGCTGGGGGACGGGACGGGGCTGGGGCTGGGGGACGGGACGGGGCTGGGGCTGGGGGACGGGACGGGGCTGGGGCTGGGGGACGGGACGGGGCTGGGGCTGGGGGACGGGACGGGGCTGGGGCTGGGGGACGGGACGGGGCTGGGGCTGGGGGACGGGACGGGGCTGGGGCTGGGGGACGGGACGGGGCTGGGGCTGGGGGACGGGACGGGGCTGGGGCTGGGGGACGGGACGGGGCTGGGGCTGGGGGACGGGACGGGGCTGGGGCTGGGGGACGGGACGGGGCTGGGGCTGGGGGACGGGACGGGGCGGGGGACGGGACGGGGCTGGGGCTGGGGCTGGGGCTGGGGCTGGGGGACGGGACGGGACGGGACGGGACGGGACGGGACGGGACGGGACGGGGCTGGGGCTGGGGGACGGGACGGGACGGGACGGGGCTGGGGCTGGGGGACGGGACGGGACGGGACGGGACGGGACGGGACGGGGCTGGGGCTGGGGGACGGGACGGGACGGGTGGGGGACGGGACGGGACGGGTGGGGGACGGGACGGGTGGGGGACGGGACGGGGGGGGGACGGGACGGGACGGGGCTGGGGCTGGGGGACGGGACGGGACGGGGCTGGGGCTGGGGGACGGGGCTGGGGGACGGGGCTGGGGGACGGGGCTGGGGCTGGGGGACGGGGCTGGGGCTGGGGGACGGGGCTGGGGCTGGGGGACGGGGCTGGGGCTGGGGGACGGGGCTGGGGCTGGGGCTGGGGGACGGGGCTGGGGCTGGGGGACGGGGCTGGGGCTGGGGGACGGGGCTGGGGCTGGGGGACGGGGCTGGGGCTGGGGGACGGGGCTGGGGCTGGGGGACGGGGCTGGGGCTGGGGGACGGGACGGGGCTGGGGCTGGGGGACGGGGCTGGGGCTGGGGCTGGGGCTGGGGGACGGGACGGGGCTGGGGCTGGGGGACGGGGCTGGGGCTGGGGGACGGGGACGGGGCTGGGGCTGGGGGACGGGACGGGACGGGGCTGGGGCTGGGGGACGGGGCTGGGGGACGGGGCTGGGGGACGGGGCTGGGGCTGGGGGACGGGGCTGGGGCTGGGGGACGGGGCTGGGGCTGGGGGACGGGGCTGGGGCTGGGGGACGGGGCTGGGGCTGGGGGACGGGGCTGGGGCTGGGGCTGGGGGACGGGACGGGACGGGGCTGGGGCTGGGGCTGGGGCTGGGGGACGGGACGGGGCTGGGGCTGGGGCTGGGGGACGGGGCTGGGGCTGGGGCTGGGGGACGGGACGGGACGGGACTGGGGGACGGGGCTGGGGGACGGGGCTGGGGGACGGGGCTGGGGGACGGGGCTGGGGGACGGGGCTGGGGGACGGGGCTGGGGGACGGGGCTGGGGGACGGGGCTGGGGGACGGGGCTGGGGGACGGGGCTGGGGGACGGGGCTGGGGGACGGGGCTGGGGGACGGGGCTGGGGGACGGGGCTGGGGGACGGGGCTGGGGGACGGGGCTGGGGGACGGGGCTGGGGGACGGGGCTGGGGGACGGGGCTGGGGGACGGGGCTGGGGGACGGGGCTGGGGGACGGGGCTGGGGGACGGGGCTGGGGGACGGGGCTGGGGGACGGGGCTGGGGGACGGGGCTGGGGGACGGGGCTGGGGGACGGGGCTGGGGGACGGGGCTGGGGGACGGGGCTGGGGGACGGGGCTGGGGGACGGGGCTGGGGGACGGGGCTGGGGGACGGGGCTGGGGGACGGGGCTGGGGGACGGGGCTGGGGGACGGGGCTGGGGGACGGGGCTGGGGGACGGGGCTGGGGGACGGGGCTGGGGGACGGGGCTGGGGGACGGGGCTGGGGGACGGGGCTGGGGGACGGGGCTGGGGGACGGGGCTGGGGGACGGGGCTGGGGGACGGGGCTGGGGGACGGGGCTGGGGGACGGGGCTGGGGGACGGGGCTGGGGGACGGGGCTGGGGGACGGGGCTGGGGGACGGGGCTGGGGGACGGGGCTGGGGGACGGGGCTGGGGGACGGGGCTGGGGGACGGGGCTGGGGGACGGGGCTGGGGGACGGGGCTGGGGGACGGGGCTGGGGGACGGGGCTGGGGGACGGGGCTGGGGGACGGGGCTGGGGGACGGGGCTGGGGGACGGGGCTGGGGGACGGGGCTGGGGGACGGGGCTGGGGGACGGGGCTGGGGGACGGGGCTGGGGGACGGGGCTGGGGGACGGGGCTGGGGGACGGGGCTGGGGGACGGGGCTGGGGGACGGGACTGGGGGACGGGACGGGACGGGGCTGGGGGACGGGACGGGACGGGGCTGGGGCTGGGGGACGGGACGGGACGGGGCTGGGGCTGGGGGACGGGACGGGGCTGGGGCTGGGGGACGGGACGGGGCTCGGGCTGGGGGACGGGACGGGGCTCGGGCTGGGGGACGGGACGGGGCTGGGGCTGGGGGACGGGACGGGGCTGGGGCTGGGGGACGGGACGGGGCTCGGGCTGGGGGACGGGACGGGGCTGGGGCTGGGGCTGGGGGACGGGACGGGGCTGGGGCTGGGGCTGGGGGACGGGACGGGGCTGGGGCTGGGGGACGGGACGGGGCTGGGGCTGGGGGACGGGACGGGGACGGGACGGGGACGGGGCTGGGGGACGGGACGGGGACGGGGCTGGGGCTGGGGGACGGGACGGGGCTGGGGCTGGGGGACGGGGCTGGGGCTGGGGCTGGGGGACGGGACGGGGCTGGGGCTGGGGGACGGGACGGGGCTGGGGCTGGGGCTGGGGCTGGGGCTGGGGCTGGGGCTGGGGCTGGGGCTGGGGCTGGGGCTGGGGGACGGGACGGGGCTGGGGCTGGGGCTGGGGCTGGGGCTGGGGCTGGGGCTGGGGGACGGGACGGGGCTGGGGCTGGGGGACGGGACGGGGCTGGGGCTGGGGGACGGGACGGGGCTGGGGCTGGGGGACGGGACGGGGCTCGGGCTGGGGCTGGGGCTGGGGGACGGGACGGGGCTGGGGGACGGGACGGGGCTGGGGACGGGCCGGGGCTGGGGCTGGGGCTGGGGGACGGGACGGGGCTGGGGGACGGGACGGGGCTGGGGACGGGACGGGGCTGGGGGACGGGACGGAGCTGGGGCTGGGGGACGGGACGGGGACGGGGCTGGGGCTGGGGCTGGGGCTGGGGGACGGGGCTGGGGCTGGGGGACGGGACGGGGCTGGGGCTGGGGGACGGGACGGGGCTGGGGCTGGGGGACGGGACGGGGCTGGGGCTGGGGCTGGGGGACGGGACGGGGCTGGGGCTGGGGCTGGGGACGGGACGGGGCTGGGGCTGGGGGACGGGACGGGGCTGGGGCTGGGGCTGGGGCCGGGGCCGGGGCTGGGGCTGGGGCTGGGGGACGGGACGGGGCTGGGGCTGGGGGACGGGACGGGGCTGGGGCTGGGGCTGGGGCTGGGGCTGGGGCTGGGGCTGGGGCTGGGGCTGGGGCTGGGGCTGGGGGACGGGACGGGGCTGGGGGACGGGACGGGGCTGGGGCTGGGGCTGGGGGACGGGACGGGGCTGGGGGACGGGACGGGGCTGGGGGACGGGACGGGGCTGGGGACGGGACGGGGCTGGGGCTGGGGCTGGGGGACGGGACGGGGCTGGGGCTGGGGCTGGGGCTGGGGGCCGGGGCTGGGGCTGGGGGACGGGACGGGGCTGGGGCTGGGGCTGGGGCTGGGGCTGGGGGACGGGACGGGGCTGGGGCTGGGGCTGGGGCTGGGGCTGGGGCTGGGGCTGGGGCTGGGGGACGGGACGGGGCTGGGGACGGGGCTGGGGACGGGGCTGGGGACGGGGCTGGGGACGGGGACGGGGCTGGGGCTGGGGCTGGGGGACGGGACGGGGCTGGGGCTGGGGCTGGGGCTGGGGCTGGGGCTGGGGCTGGGGCTGGGGCTGGGGCTGGGGGACGGGACGGGGCTGGGGCTGGGGGACGGGGCTGGGGCTGGGGGACGGGGCTGGGGCTGGGGGACGGGGCTGGGGCTGGGGGACGGGACGGGGCTGGGGCTGGGGGACGGGACGGGACGGGGCTGGGGCTGGGGGACGGGACGGGACGGGACGGGACGGGACGGGACGGGACGGGACGGGAGGACGGGACGGGACGGGTGGGGGACGGGACGGGACGGGCGGGGGACGGGACGGGGGGGGGACGGGACGGGGGGGGGACGGGACGGGGGGGGGGACGGGACGGGACGGGGCGGGGACGGGACGGGGCTGGGGGACGGGACGGGACGGGACGGGACGGGACGGGGCTGGGGCTGGGGCTGGGGCTGGGGCTGGGGCTGGGGCTGGGGCTGGGGCTGGGGCTGGGGCTGGGGCTGGGGGACGGGACGGGACGGGACGGGGCTGGGGCTGGGGACGGGACGGGACGGGGCTGGGGCTGGGGGACGGGACGGGGCTGGGGCTGGGGGACGGGGCTGGGGCTGGGGGACGGGACGGGACGGGGCTGGGGCTGGGGGACGGGACGGGGCTGGGGCTGGGGGACGGGACGGGACGGGGCTGGGGCTGGGGGACGGGACGGGGGGCTGGGGGACGGGACGGGGGCTGGGGGACGGGGCTGGGGCTGGGGCCGGGGCTGGGGCTGGGGGACGGGGCTGGGGCTGGGGACGGGGCTGGGGCTGGGGGACGGGGCTGGGGCTGGGGGACGGGGCTGGGGCTGGGGGACGGGGCTGGGGCTGGGGGACGGGGCTGGGGCTGGGGGACGGGGCTGGGGCTGGGGGACGGGGCTGGGGCTGGGGGACGGGGCTGGGGCTGGGGGACGGGGCTGGGGCTGGGGGACGGGGCTGGGGCTGGGGGACGGGACGGGACGGGACGGGGCTGGGGCTGGGGGACGGGGCTGGGGCTGGGGGACGGGGCTGGGGCTGGGGGACGGGGCTGGGGCTGGGGGACGGGACGGGGCTGGGGCTGGGGCTGGGGGACGGGGCTGGGGCTGGGGGACGGGGCTGGGGCTGGGGCTGGGGGACGGGGCTGGGGCTGGGGCTGGGGGACGGGGCTGGGGGACGGGGCTGGGGCTGGGGGACGGGGCTGGGGCTGGGGGACGGGGCTGGGGCTGGGGCTGGGGGACGGGACGGGACGGGGCTGGGGCTGGGGCTGGGGGACGGGACGGGGCTGGGGCTGGGGCTGGGGGACGGGACGGGACGGGGCTGGGGCTGGGGCTGGGGCTGGGGGACGGGACGGGACGGGACGGGGCTGGGGCTGGGGGACGGGGCTGGGGCTGGGGGACGGGACGGGGCTGGGGCTGGGGGACGGGACGGGACGGGACGGGGCTGGGGCTGGGGCTGGGGGACGGGACGGGACGGGACGGGACGGGGCTGGGGCTGGGGCTGGGGCTGGGGGACGGGACGGGGCTGGGGCTGGGGGACGGGACGGGACGGGGCTGGGGCTGGGGCTGGGGGACGGGACGGGACGGGGCTGGGGCTGGGGGACGGGACGGGACGGGACGGGGCTGGGGGACGGGGCTGGGGGACGGGGCTGGGGGACGGGGCTGGGGGACGGGGCTGGGGGACGGGGCTGGGGGACGGGGCTGGGGGACGGGGCTGGGGGACGGGGCTGGGGGACGGGGCTGGGGGACGGGGCTGGGGGACGGGGCTGGGGGACGGGGCTGGGGGACGGGGCTGGGGGACGGGGCTGGGGGACGGGGCTGGGGACGGGGCTGGGGGACGGGACAGGACGGGACAGGACGGGGCTGGGGGATGGGGCTGGGGGACGGGGCTGGGGGACGGGACTGGGGGACGGGACAGGACGGGGCTGGGGGACGGGACTGGGGGACGGGACGGGACGGGGCTGGGGGACGGGACGGGACGGGGCTGGGGGACGGGACGGGACGGGACGGGGCTGGGGGACGGGACGGGACGGGACGGGACGTGACGGGACGGGACGGGACGGGACGGGACGGGACGGGACGGGACGGGACGGGACGGGACGGGACGGGGCTGGGGGACGGGACGGGACGGGGCTGGGGGACGGGACGGGACGGGACGGGGCTGGGGGACGGGACGGGACGGGACGGGACGGGACGGGACGGGGCTGGGGCTGGGGGACGGGACGGGGCTGGGGCTGGGGCTGGGGGACGGGACGGGGCTGGGGCTGGGGGACGGGACGGGGCTGGGGCTGGGGGACGGGACGGGGCTGGGGCTGGGGCTGGGGGACGGGGCTGGGGCTGGGGCTGGGGGACGGGACGGGGCTGCGGCTGGGGGACGGGACGGGGCTGGGGCTGGGGGACGGGACGGGGACGGGACGGGGACGGGGCTGGGGCTGGGGGACGGGACGGGGCTGGGGCTGGGGGACGGGACGGGACGGGGCTGGGGCTGGGGGACGGGACGGGGCTGGGGCTGGGGGACGGGACGGGGCTGGGGCTGGGGGACGGGACGGGGCTGGGGCTGGGGGACGGGACGGGGCTGGGGCTGGGGGACGGGACGGGGCTGGGGCTGGGGGACGGGACGGGGCTGGGGCTGGGGGACGGGACGGGGCTGGGGCTGGGGGACGGGACGGGGCTGGGGCTGGGGGACGGGACGGGGCTGGGGCTGGGGGACGGGACGGGGCTGGGGCTGGGGGACGGGACGGGGCTGGGGCTGGGGGACGGGACGGGGCTGGGGCTGGGGCTGGGGCTGGGGCTGGGGCTGGGGCTGGGGCTGGGGCTGGGGCTGGGGGACGGGCTGGGGCTGGGGGACGGGACGGGGCTGGGGGACGGGACGGGGCTGGGGCTGGGGGACGGGACGGGGCTGGGGCTGGGGGACGGGACGGGGCTGGGGCTGGGGGACGGGACGGGGCTGGGGCTGGGGGACGGGACGGGGCTGGGGCTGGGGCTGGGGCTGGGGCTGGGGCTGGGGCTGGGGCTGGGGCTGGGGGACGGGACGGGGCTGGGGCTGGGGGACGGGACGGGGCTGGGCTGGGGCTGGGGCTGGGGCTGGGGCTGGGGCTGGGGCTGGGGCTGGGGGACGGGACGGGGCTGGGGCTGGGGGACGGGACGGGGCTGGGGCTGGGGGACGGGACGGGGCTGGGGCTGGGGGACGGGACGGGGCTGGGGCTGGGGCTGGGGGACGGGACGGGGCTGGGGCTGGGGCTGGGGCTGGGGCTGGGGCTGGGGCTGGGGCTGGGGCTGGGGGCTGGGGACGGGGCTGGGGACGGGGCTGGGGACGGGGCTGGGGACGGGGCTGGGGACGGGGCTGGGGACGGGGCTGGGGACGGGGCTGGGGCTGGGGACGGGGCTGGGGCTGGGGACGGGGCTGGGGCTGGGGACGGGGCTGGGGGACGGGACGGGGCTGGGGCTGGGGCTGGGGGACGGGACGGGACGGGACGGGACGGGACGGGGCTGGGGCTGGGGCTGGGGCTGGGGGACGGGACGGGACGGGACGGGACGGGACGGGACGCGGCTGGGGCTGGGGGACGGGACGGGACGGGACGCGGCTGGGGCTGGGGCTGGGGGACGGGGCTGGGGCTGGGGGACGGGGCTGTGGCTGGGGGACGGGGCTGGGGCTGGGGCTGGGGGACGGGACGGGGCTGGGGCTGGGGGACGGGACGGGGCTGGGGCTGGGGGACGGGACGGGGCTGGGGGACGGGACGGGGCTGGGGCTGGGGGACGGGACGGGGCTGGGGCTGGGGGACGGGACGGGGCTGGGGCTGGGGCTGGGGCTGGGGGACGGGACGGGGCTGGGGCTGGGGCTGGGGGACGGGGCAGGGGCTGGGGCTGGGGGACGGGACGGGACGGGGGCTGGGGGCTGGGGACGGGGCTGGGGACGGGGCTGGGGACGGGGCTGGGGACGGGGCTGGGGACGGGGCTGGGGACGGGGCTGGGGACGGGGCTGGGGACGGGGCTGGGGACGGGGCTGGGGACGGGGCTGGGGCTGGGGCTGGGGCTGGGGGACGGGGCTGGGGCTGGGGGACGGGACGGGGCTGGGGGACGGGACGGGACGGGGCTGGGGCTGGGGCTGGGGCTGGGGGACGGGACGGGGCTGGGGCTGGGGCTGGGGGACGGGACGGGGCTGGGGCTGGGGCTGGGGGACGGGACGGGGCTGGGGCTGGGGCTGGGGGACGGGACGGGACGGGACGGGACGGGACGGGACGGGACGGGACGGGACGGGACGGGGCTGGGGGACGGGACGGGACGGGACGGGGCTGAGGGACGGGACGGGGCTGGGGGACGGGACGGGGCTGGGGGACGGGACGGGGCTGGGGCTGGGGGACGGGACGGGGCTGGGGCTGGGGCTGGGGCTGGGGGACGGGACGGGGCTGGGGCTGGGGGACGGGACGGGGCTGGGGCTGGGGCTGGGGCTGGGGGACGGGGCAGGGGCTGGGGCTGGGGGGGGGGACGGGACGGGACGGGGCTGGGGCTGGGGGACGGGGCTGGGGCTGGGGGACGGGGCTGGGGCTGGGGGACGGGGCTGGGGCTGGGGCTGGGGGACGGGGCTGGGGCTGGGGCTGGGGGACGGGGCTGGGGCTGGGGGACGGGGCTGGGGCTGGGGGACGGGGCTGGGGACGGGGCTGGGGCTGGGGGACGGGACGGGACGGGGCTGGGGCTGGGGCTGGGGCTGGGGCTGGGGCTGGGGCTGGGGCTGGGGCTGGGGCTGGGGGACGGGACGGGGCTGGGGCTGGGGCTGGGGGACGGGACGGGACGGGACGGGACGGGACGGGACGGGGCTGGGGCTGGGGCTGGGGCTGGGGCTGGGGGACGGGACGGGACGGGACGGGACGGGACGGGACGCGGCTGGGGCTGGGGGACGGGACGGGACGGGACGGGACGGGGCTGGGGCTGGGGCTGGGGGACGGGGCTGGGGCTGGGGGACGGGGCTGGGGCTGGGGGACGGGGCTGGGGCTGGGGCTGGGGGACGGGACGGGGCTGGGGCTGGGGGACGGGACGGGGCTGGGGCTGGGGACGGGACGGGGCTGGGGGGGGGGGGGGGGGGGGGGGGGGGGGGGGGGGGGGGGGGGGGGGGGGGGGGGGGGGGGGGGGGGGGGGGGGGGGGGGGGGGGGGGGGGGGGGGGGGGGGGGGGGGGGGGGGGGGGGGGGGGGGGGGGGGGGGGGGGGGGGGGGGGGGGGGGGAGGGGGGGGGGGGGGGGGGGGGGGGGGGGGGGGGGGGGGGGGGGGGGGGGGGGGGGGGGGGGGGGGGGGGGGGGGGGGGGGGGGGGGGGGGGGGGGGGGGGGGGGGGGGGGGGGGGGGGGGGGGGGGGGGGGGGGGGGGGGGGGGGGGGGGGGGGGGGGGGGGGGGGGGGGGGGGGGGGGGGGGGGGGGGGGGGGGGGGGGGGGGGGGGGGGGGGGACGGGGGGGCTGGGGCTGGGGGACGGGACGGGGCTGGGGCTGGGGGACGGGACGGGGCTGGGGCTGGGGGACGGGACGGGGCTGGGGCTGGGGGACGGGACGGGGCTGGGGCTGGGGCTGGGGCTGGGGGACGGGACGGGGCTGGGGCTGGGGCTGGGGCTGGGGGACGGGACGGGGCTGGGGCTGGGGCTGGGGCTGGGGGACGGGACGGGGCTGGGGCTGGGGCTGGGGGACGGGGCAGGGGCTGGGGCTGGGGGACGGGACGGGACGGGGCTGGGGCTGGGGACGGGGCTGGGGACGGGGCTGGGGACGGGGCTGGGGACGGGGCTGGGGACGGGGCTGGGGACGGGGCTGGGGACGGGGCTGGGGGACGGGGCTGGGGCTGGGGGACGGGACGGGGCTGGGGGACGGGACGGGCTGGGGCTGGGGCTGGGGCTGGGGCTGGGGCTGGGGCTGGGGGACGGGACGGGGCTGGGGCTGGGGCTGGGGGACGGGACGGGGCTGGGGCTGGGGCTGGGGGACGGGACGGGACGGGACGGGACGGGACGGGACGGGACGGGACGGGACGGGGCTGGGGGACGGGACGGGACGGGACGGGACGGGACGGGACGGGACGGGACGGGGCTGGGGGACGGGACGGGACGGGACGGGGCTGGGGGACGGGACGGGGCTGGGGGACGGGACGGGGCTGGGGGACGGGACGGGGCTGGGGGACGGGACGGGACGGGACGGGACGGGACGGGGCTGGGGGACGGGACGGGGCTGGGGGACGGGACGGGGCTGGGGGACGGGACGGGACGGGACGGGACGGGACGGGGCTGGGGGACGGGACGGGACGGGGCTGGGGGACGGGACGGGACGGGACGGGGCTGGGGGACGGGACGGGACGGGGCTGGGGGACGGGACGGGGCTGGGGGACGGGACGGGACGGGACGGGACGGGGCTGGGGGACGGGACGGGGCTGGGGGACGGGACGGGGCTGGGGGACGGGACGGGGCTGGGGGACGGGACGGGACGGGGCTGGGGGACGGGACGGGACGGGGCTGGGGGACGGGACGGGACGGGGCTGGGGGACGGGACGGGACGGGGCTGGGCTGGGGGACGGGACGGGACGGGGCTGGGGGACGGGACGGGACGGGACGGGGCTGGGGGACGGGACGGGACGGGGCTGGGGGACGGGACGGGACGGGACGGGACGGGACGGGACGGGACGGGGCGGGGCGGGGCTGGGGCTGGGGCTGGGGGACGGGACGGGGCTGGGGCTGGGGGACGGGACGGGGCTGGGGCTGGGGGACGGGACGGGGCTGGGGCTGGGGGACGGGACGGGACGGGACGGGGCTGGGGCTGGGGGACGGGACGGGACGGGACGGGGACGGGGCTGGGGCTGGGGGACGGGGACGGGGCTGGGGCTGGGGGACGGGACGGGGCTGGGGCTGGGGGACGGGACGGGGCTGGGGCTGGGGGACGGGACGGGGCTGGGGCTGGGGCTGGGGGACGGGACGGGGCTGGGGCTGGGGGACGGGGCTGGGGCTGGGGGACGGGACCTGGGGACGGGACCTGGGGCTGGGGGACGGGACCTGGGGACGGGACCTGGGGCTGGGGGACGGGACCTGGGGCTGGGGGACGGGACCTGGGGCTGGGGGACGGGACCTGGGGCTGGGGGACGGGACCTGGGGCTGGGGGACGGGACCTGGGGCTGGGGGACGGGGCTGGGGCTGGGGCTGGGGGACGGGGCTGGGGCTGGGGCTGGGGGACGGGGCTGGGGCTGGGGCTGGGGACGGGGACGGGGACGGGGCTGGGGCTGGGGCGGGGGTTGGGGGACGGGGCTGGGGCTGGGGCTGGGGCTGGGGCTGGGGGACGGGGCTGGGGCTGGGGCTGGGGGACGGGGCTGGGGCTGGGGCTGGGGGACGGGGCTGGGGCTGGGGCTGGGGGACGGGGCTGGGGCACGGGGCTGGGGCTGGGGGACGGGGCTGGGGCTGGGGGACGGGGCTGGGGCTGGGGGACGGGGACGGGGACGGGGCTGGGGGACGGGGACGGGGCTGGCGGACGGGGACGGGGACGGGGGACGGGGGACGGGGGACGGGGCTGGGGGACGGGGACGGGGCTGGGGGACGGGGACGGGGCTGGGGGACGGGGACGGGGCTGGGGGACGGGGACGGGGCTGGGGGACGGGGACGGGGCTGGGGGACGGGGACGGGGCTGGGGGACGGGGACGGGGCTGGGGGACGGGGCTGGGGGACGGGGACGGGGGACGGGGACGGGGCTGGGGGACGGGGCTGGGGGACGGGGCTGGGGGACGGGGCTGGGGGACGGGGCTGGGGGACGGGGCTGGGGGACGGGGCTGGGGGACGGGACGGGGCTGGGGGACGGGACGGGGCTGGGGGACGGGACGGGGCTGGGGGACGGGACGGGGCTGGGGGACGGGACGGGGCTGGGGGACGGGACGGGGCTGGGGGACGGGACGGGGCTGGGGCTGGGGGACGGGACGGGGCTGGGGCTGGGGCTGGGGCTGGGGGACGGGACGGGGCTGGGGCTGGGGCTGGGGGACGGGGCTGGGGCTGGGGGACGGGGCAGGGGCTGGGGCTGGGGGACGGGACGGGACGGGACGGGGCTGGGGCTGGGGACGGGGCTGGGGACGGGGCTGGGGACGGGGCTGGGGACGGGGCTGGGGACGGGGCTGGGGACGGGGCTGGGGACGGGGCTGGGGACGGGGCTGGGGACGGGGCTGGGGACGGGGCTGGGGACGGGGCTGGGGCTGGGGCTGGGGCTGGGGGACGGGGCTGGGGCTGGGGGACGGGACGGGGCTGGGGGACGGGACGGGACGGGGCTGGGGCTGGGGCTGGGGCTGGGGGACGGGACGGGGCTGGGGCTGGGGCTGGGGGACGGGACGGGGCTGGGGCTGGGGCTGGGGGACGGGACGGGGCTGGGGCTGGGGCTGGGGGACGGGACGGGACGGGACGGGACGGGACGGGACGGGGCTGGGGGACGGGACGGGACGGGGCTGGGGGACGGGACGGGACGGGACGGGGCTGGGGGACGGGACGGGGCTGGGGGACGGGACGGGGCTGGGGGACGGGACGGGGCTGGGGGACGGGACGGGGCTGGGGGACGGGACGGGGCTGGGGCTGGGGGACGGGACGGGGCTGGGGCTGGGGGACGGGACGGGGCTGGGGCTGGGGCTGGGGCTGGGGGACGGGACGGGGCTGGGGCTGGGGGACGGGACGGGGCTGGGGCTGGGGGACGGGACGGGGCTGGGGCTGGGGCTGGGGGACGGGGCAGGGGCTGGGGCTGGGGGACGGGACGGGACGGGGCTGGGGCTGGGGGACGGGGCTGGGGCTGGGGGACGGGGCTGGGGCTGGGGCTGGGGGACGGGGCTGGGGCTGGGGCTGGGGCTGGGGGACGGGGCTGGGGCTGGGGGACGGGGCTGGGGCTGGGGGACGGGGCTGGGGCTGGGGGACGGGGCTGGGGGACGGGGCTGGGGCTGGGGGACGGGACGGGACGGGGCTGGGGCTGGGGCTGGGGCTGGGGCTGGGGCTGGGGCTGGGGCTGGGGCTGGGGCTGGGGCTGGGGGACGGGACGGGGCTGGGGCTGGGGCTGGGGGACGGGACGGGACGGGACGGGACGGGACGGGACGGGACGGGACGGGACGGGGCTGGGGCTGGGGCTGGGGCTGGGGCTGGGGGACGGGACGGGACGGGACGGGACGGGACGGGACGGGACGGGACGGGACGGGACGGGACGGGACGGGACGCGGCTGGGGCTGGGGGACGGGACGGGACGGGACGGGGCTGGGGCTGGGGCTGGGGGACGGGGCTGGGGCTGGGGGACGGGGCTGGGGCTGGGGGACGGGGCTGGGGCTGGGGCTGGGGGACGGGACGGGGCTGGGGATGGGGGACGGGACGGGGCTGGGGCTGGGGGACGGGACGGGGCTGGGGGACGGGACGGGGCTGGGGCTGGGGGACGGGACGGGGCTGGGGCTGGGGGACGGGACGGGGCTGGGGGACGGGACGGGGCTGGGGCTGGGGGACGGGACGGGGCTGGGGCTGGGGCTGGGGGACGGGACGGGACGGGGCTGGGGGACGGGACGGGACGGGACGGGACGGGGCTGGGGGACGGGACGGGACGGGGCTGGGGGACGGGACGGGACGGGACAGGACGGGACGGGGCGGGGCTGGGGCTGGGGCACGGGGCTGGGGCTGGGGGACGGGGCTGGGGCTGGGGGACGGGGCTGGGGGACGGGGCTGGGGGACGGGGCTGGGGGACGGGGCTGGGGGACGGGGCTGGGGGACGGGGCTGGGGGACGGGGCTGGGGGACGGGGCTGGGGGACGGGGCTGGGGGACGGGGCTGGGGGACGGGGCTGGGGGACGGGGCTGGGGGACGGGGCTGGGGGACGGGGCTGGGGGACGGGGCTGGGGGGACGGGGCTGGGGGACGGGGCTGGGCGACGGGGCTGGGGGACGGGGCTGGGCGACGGGGCTGGGCGACGGGGCTGGGCGACGGGGCTGGGCGACGGGGCTGGGCGACGGGGCTGGGCGACGGGGCTGGGCGACGGGGCTGGGCGACGGGGCTGGGCGACGGGGCTGGGGGACGGGGCTGGGGGACGGGGCTGGGGGACGGGGCTGGGGGACGGGGCTGGGGGACGGGGCTGGGGGACGGGGCTGGGGGACGGGGCTGGGGGACGGGGCTGGGGGACGGGGCTGGGGGACGGGGCTGGGGGACGGGGCTGGGGGACGGGGCTGGGGGACGGGGCTGGGGGACGGGGCTGGGGGACGGGGTTGGGGGACGGGGCTGGGGGACGGGGCTGGGGGACGGGGCTGGGGGACGGGGCTGGGGGACGGGGCTGGGGGACGGGGCTGGGGGACGGGGCTGGGGCTGGGGCTGGGGGACGGGGCTGGGGGACGGGGCTGGGGCTGGGGCTGGGGGACGGGGCTGGGGGACGGGGCTGGGGGACGGGGCTGGGGGACGGGGCTGGGGCTGGGGCTGGGGCTGGGGCTGGGGCTGGGGCTGGGGCTGGGGCTGGGGCTGGGGACGGGGCTGGGGGACGGGGCTGGGGGACGGGGCTGGGGGACGGGGCTGGGGGACGGGGCTGGGGGACGGGGCTGGGGCTGGGGGACGGGGCTGGGGCTGGGGCTGGGGCTGGGGCTGGGGCTGGGGCTGGGGCTGGGGCTGGGGCTGGGGCTGGGGGACGGGGCTGGGGCTGGGGCTGGGGCTGGGGCTGGGGCTGGGGCTGGGGCTGGGGCTGGGGCTGGGGCTGGGGGACGGGGCTGGGGGACGGGGCTGGGGCTGGGGGACGGGGCTGGGGGACGGGGCTGGGGCTGGGGGACGGGGACGGGGCTGGGGCTGGGGCTGGGGGACGGGGACGGGGACGGGGCTGGGGCTGGGGGACGGGGACGGGGCTGGGGCTGGGGGACGGGGACGGGGCTGGGGCTGGGGGACGGGGACGGGGCTGGGGCTGGGGGACGGGGGCTGGGGCTGGGGGACGGGGACGGGGCTGGGGCTGGGGGACGGGGACGGGGCTGGGGCTGGGGGACGGGGACGGGGCTGGGGCTGGGGCTGGGGGACGGGGCTGGGGCTGGGGCTGGGGCCGGGGCCGGGGCTGGGGCTGGGGCTGGGGCTGGGGCTGGGGCTGGGGCTGGGGGACGGGGCTGGGGGACGGGGCTGGGGGACGGGGCTGGGGGACGGGGCTGGGGGACGGGGCTGGGGGACGGGGCTGGGGGACGGGGCTGGGGGACGGGGCGGGGGACGGGGCGGGGGACGGGGCGGGGGACGGGGCTGGGGGACGGGGCTGGGGCTGGGGGACGGGGACGGGGCTGGGGGACGGGGACGGGGCTGGGGGACGGGGACGGGGCTGGGGGACGGGGACGGGGCTGGGGGACGGGGACGGGGCTGGGGGACGGGGACGGGGCTGGGGGACGGGGACGGGGCTGGGGGACGGGGACGGGGCTGGGGACGGGGACGGGGCTGGGGGACGGGGACGGGGCTGGGGGACGGGGACGGGGCTGGGGGACGGGGACGGGGCTGGGGGACGGGGACGGGGCTGGGGGACGGGGACGGGGCTGGGGCTGGGGGACGGGGCTGGGGCTGGGGGACGGGGCTGGGGCTGGGGGACGGGGCTGGGGCTGGGGGACGGGGCTGGGGCTGGGGGACGGGGCTGGGGCTGGGGGACGGGGCTGGGGCTGGGGGACGGGGCTGGGGGACGGGGCTGGGGGACGGGGCTGGGGGACGGGGCTGGGGGACGGGGCTGGGGGACGGGGCTGGGGGACGGGGCTGGGGGACGGGGCTGGGGGACGGGGCTGGGGGACGGGGCTGGGGGACGGGGCTGGGGCTGGGGGACGGGGCTGGGGCTGGGGGACGGGGCTGGGGCTGGGGGACGGGGCTGGGGCTCGGGGACGGGGCTGGGGCTCGGGGACGGGGCTGGGGCTGGGGGACGGGGCTGGGGCTGGGGGACGGGGCTGGGGCTGGGGGACGGGGCTGGGGCTGGGGGACGGGGCTGGGGCTGGGGCTGGGGGACGGGGCTGGGGGACGGGGCTGGGGCTGGGGCTGGGGGACGGGGCTGGGGCTGGGGCTGGGGGACGGGGCTGGGGCTGGGGCTGGGGGACGGGGCTGGGGCTGGGGGACGGGGCTGGGGCTGGGGGACGGGGCTGGGGCTGGGGCTGGGGGACGGGGCTGGGGCTGGGGGACGGGGCTGGGGCTGGGGGACGGGGCTGGGGCTGGGGGACGGGGCTGGGGCTGGGGGACGGG
>NC_092741.1:3095644-3133144 GCF_047496795.1 Chiloscyllium punctatum
CTATCCCAACTATCCCACCATTACTATCCCCCTGTTATTATCCCAACTATCCCACCATTACTATCCCGCCATTACTATCCCACCGTTACTATCCCCCTGTTTCTATCCCAACTATCCCACTGTTACTATCCCCCTGTTACTATCCCAACTATCCCACCGTTACTATCCCAACTATCCCACCGTTACTATCCGCCTGTTACTATCCCAACTATCCCACCGTTACTATCCCCCTGTTATTATCCCAACTATCCCACCATTACTATCCCGCCATTACTATCCCACTGTTACTATCCCACCGTTACTATCCCAACTATCCCACATTTACTATCCCACTGTTACTATCCCACCGTTACTATCCCAACTATCCCACCGTTACTATCCGACCGTTACTATCTCAACTATCCGACTGTTACTATCCCACTGTTACTATCCCACCGTTACTATCCCCCGTTACTATCCCAACTATCCCACTGTTGCTATCCCACCATTACTATCCCAACTATCCCACTGTTACTATCCCAATGTTATTATCCCCCGTTACTATCCCAACTATCCCACTGTTACTATCCCACTGTTACTATCGCACCGTTGCTATCCCACTGTTACTATCCCAACTATCCCACCGTTACTATCCCCATGTTACTATCCCAACTATCGCACCGTTGCTATCCCACTGTTACTATCCCACTGTTACTATCCCACCGTTACTATCCCAACTATCCCACCGTTACTAACACACTGTTACTATCCCACCGTTACTATCCCCCTGTTACTATCCCAACAATCGCACCGTTGCTATCCCACTGTTACTATCCCAACTATCGCACCCATTACTAACACACTGTTACTATCCCACAATTACTATCCCCCTGTTACTATCCGAACTATCGCACCGTTGCTATCCCACTGTTACTATCCCACTGTTACTATCCCACCGTTACTATCCCAACTATCCCACCGTTACTATCCCACCATTACTATCCCCTTGTTACTATCCCAACTATCCCACCCTTACTATCCCCCTGTTATTATCCCAACTATCCCACTGTTACTATCCCACCGTTACTATCCCACTGTTACTATCCCAACTATCCCACTGTTACTATCCCACCGTTACTATCCCAACTATCCCACCGTTACTATCCCACCATTACTATCCCCTTGTTACTATCCCAACTATCCCACCATTACTATCCCCCTGTTATTATCCCAACTATTCCACCGTTACTATCCGTCTGTTATTATCCCAACTATCCCACTGTTACTATCTCACCGTTACTATCCCACTGTTACTATCCCACCGTTACTATCCCAACTATCCCACTGTTACTATCCCACCGTTACTATCCCAACTATCCCACCGTTACTATCCCACTGTTACTATCCCACCATTACTATCCCCTTGTTACTATCCCAACTATCCCACCGTTACTATCCCCCTGTTATTATCCCAACTATCCCACCGTTACTATCCCCACTATCCCACTGTTACTATCCCACCGTTACTATCCCAACTATCCCACCGTTACTATCCCCCTGTTATTATCCCAACTATCCCACCGTTACTATCCCCCTGTTTCTATCCCAACTATCCCACTGTTACTATCTCACCGTTACTATCCCAACTATCCCTCCATTACTATCCCACCGTTACTATCCTCCTGTTTCTATCCCAACTATCCCACTGTTACTATCCCCCTGTTACTATCCCAACTATGCCACCGTTACTATCCCACTGTTACTATCCCACCGTTACTATCCCACCGTTACTATCCCACTGTTACTATCCCACCGTTACTATCCCAACTATCCCCCTGTTACTATCCCACTGTTACTATCCCAACTATCCCGCCGTTACTATCCCACCATTACTATCCCACCGTTACTATCCCACCATTACTATCCCACTGTTACTATCCCACTGTTACTATCCCACTGTTGCTATCCCACCGTTACTATCCCAACTATCCCACCGTTACTATCCCACTGTTACTATCCCACCGTTACAATCCCACCGTTACTATCCCATCGTTACTATCCCAACTATCCTACCGTTACTATCCCATCGTTACTATCCCAACTATCCCACCATTACTATCCCACTGTTACTATCCCAACTATCCCACCGTAACTATCCCAACTATCCCACTGTTACTATCTCACCGTTACTATCCCAACTATCCCACCGTAACTATCCCAACTATCCCACTGTAACTATCCCACCGTTACTATCCCAACTATCCCACCATTACTATCCCCCCTGTTACTATCCCAACAATCCCACTGTTACTATCCCCCTGTTTCTATCCCAACTATCCCACTGTTACTATCCCCCTGTTACTATCCCAACTATCCCACCGTTACTATCCCACTGTTACTATCCCAACTATCCCAACTATCCCACTGTTACTATCTCACCGTTACTATCCCAACTATCCCACCGTAACTATCCCAACTATCCCGCCGTTACTATCCCACCGTTACTATCCCAACTATCCCACTGTTACTATCCCACCGTTACTATCCCACCGTTACTATCCCCCTGTTACTATCCCCCTGTTACTATCCCAACTATCCCACCGTTACTATCCCACTGTTACTATCCCACCGTTACTATCCCAACTATCCCACCATTACTATCCCCCTGTTACTATCCCAACAATCCCACTGGTACTATCCCCCTGTTACTATCCCAACTATCCCACTGTTACTATCCCACCGTTACTATCCCAACTATCCCACCGTTACTATCCCACTGTTCCTATCCCACCATTACTATCCCCTTGTTACTATCCCAACTATCCCACCGTTACTATCCCCCTGTTATTATCCCAACTATCCCACTGTTACTATCCCACCGTTACTATCCCACTGTTACTATCCCAACTATCCCACTGTTACTATCCCACTGTTCCTATCCCACCATTACTATCCCCTTGTTACTATCCCAACTATCCCACCGTTACTATCCCCTTGTTACTATCCCAACTATCCCACCGTTACTATCCCCCTGTTATTATCCCAACTATCCCACCGTTACTATCCCCCTGTTTCTATCCCAACTATCCCACTGTTACTATCTCACCGTTACTATCCCAACTATTCCTCCATTACTATCCCACCGTTACTATCCTCCTGTTTCTATCCCAACTATCCCACTGTTACTATCCCCCTGTTACTATCCCAACTATGCCACCGTTACTATCCCACTGTTACTATCCCACCGTTACTATCCCACCGTTACTATCCCACTGTTACTATCCCACCGTTACTATCCCAACTATCCCCCTGTTACTATCCCACTGTTACTATCCCAACTATCCCGCCGTTACTATCCCACCATTACTATCCCACCGTTACTATCCCACCATTACTATCCCACTGTTACTATCCCACTGTTACTATCCCACTGTTGCTATCCCACCGTTACTATCCCAACTATCCCACCGTTACTATCCCACTGTTACTATCCCACCGTTACAATCCCACCGTTACTATCCCATCGTTACTATCCCAACTATCCTACCGTTACTATCCCATCGTTACTATCCCAACTATCCCACCATTACTATCCCACTGTTACTATCCCAACTATCCCACCGTAACTATCCCAACTATCCCACTGTTACTATCTCACCGTTACTATCCCAACTATCCCACCGTAACTATCCCAACTATCCCACTGTAACTATCCCACCGTTACTATCCCAACTATCCCACCATTACTATCCCCCCTGTTACTATCCCAACAATCCCACTGTTACTATCCCCCTGTTTCTATCCCAACTATCCCACTGTTACTATCCCCCTGTTACTATCCCAACTATCCCACCGTTACTATCCCACTGTTACTATCCCAACTATCCCAACTATCCCACTGTTACTATCTCACCGTTACTATCCCAACTATCCCACCGTAACTATCCCAACTATCCCGCCGTTACTATCCCACCGTTACTATCCCAACTATCCCACTGTTACTATCCCACCGTTACTATCCCACCGTTACTATCCCCCTGTTACTATCCCCCTGTTACTATCCCAACTATCCCACCGTTACTATCCCACTGTTACTATCCCACCGTTACTATCCCAACTATCCCACCATTACTATCCCCCTGTTACTATCCCAACAATCCCACTGTTACTATCCCCCTGTTACTATCCCAACTATCCCACTGTTACTATCCCACCGTTACTATCCCAACTATCCCACCGTTACTATCCCACTGTTCCTATCCCACCATTACTATCCCCTTGTTACTATCCCAACTATCCCACCGTTACTATCCCCCTGTTATTATCCCAACTATCCCACTGTTACTATCCCACCGTTACTATCCCACTGTTACTATCCCAACTATCCCACTGTTACTATCCCACCGTTACTATCCCAACTATCCCACCGTTACTATCCCACTGTTACTATCCCACCATTACTATCCCCTTGTTACTATCCCAACTATCCCACCGTTACTATCCCCCTGTTATTATCCCAACTATCCCACCGTTACTATCCCCCTGTTATTATCCCAACTATCCCACTGTTACTATCTCACCGTTACTATCCCACTGTTACTATCCCACCGTTACTATCCCAACTATCCCACTGTTACTATCCCACCATTACTATCCCAACTATCCCACCGTTACTATCCCACTGTTACTATCCCACCATTACTATCCCCTTGTTACTATCCCAACTATCCCACCGTTACTATCCCCCTGTTATTATCCCAACTATCCCACCGTTACTATCCCCCTGTTACTATCCCAACTATCCCACTGTTACTATCCCACCGTTACTATCCCAACTATCCCACTGTTACTATCCCCCCGTTACTATCCCAACTATCCCACCGTTACTATCCCACTGTTACTATCCCACCATTACTATCCCCTTGTTACTATCCCAACTATCCCACCGTTACTATCCCCCTGTTATTATCCCAACTATCCCACCGTTACTATCCCCCTGTTTCTATCCCAACTATCCCACTGTTACTATCTCACCGTTACTATCCCAACTATCCCTCCATTACTATCCCACCGTTACTATCCTCCTGTTTCTATCCCAACTATCCCACTGTTACTATCCCCCTGTTACTATCCCAACTATGCCACCGTAACTATCCCACTGTTACTATCCCACCGTTACTATCCCAACTATCCCACCGTTACTATCCCAACTATCCCACCATTACTATCCCCCCTGTTACTATCCCAACAATCCCACTGTTACTATCCCCCTGTTTCTATCCCAACTATCCCACTGTTACTATCCCCCTGTTACTATCCCAACTATCCCACCGTTACTATCCCACTGTTACTATCCCAACTATCCCAACTATCCCACTGTTACTATCTCACCGTTACTATCCCAACTATCCCACCGTAACTATCCCAACTATCCCGCCGTTACTATCCCACCGTTACTATCCCAACTATCCCACTGTTACTATCCCACCGTTACTATCCCACCGTTACTATCCCCCTGTTACTATCCCCCTGTTACTATCCCAACTATCCCACCGTTACTATCCCACTGTTACTATCCCACCGTTACTATCCCAACTATCCCACCATTACTATCCCCCTGTTACTATCCCAACAATCCCACTGGTACTATCCCCCTGTTACTATCCCAACTATCCCACTGTTACTATCCCACCGTTACTATCCCAACTATTCCACCGTTACTATCCCACTGTTCCTATCCCACCATTACTATCCCCTTGTTACTATCCCAACTATCCCACCGTTACTATCCCCCTGTTATTATCCCAACTATCCCACTGTTACTATCCCACCGTTACTATCCCACTGTTACTATCCCAACTATCCCACTGTTACTATCCCACCGTTACTATCCCAACTATCCCACCGTTACTATCCCACTGTTACTATCCCACCATTACTATCCCCTTGTTACTATCCCAACTATCCCACCGTTACTATCCCCCTGTTATTATCCCAACTATCCCACCGTTACTATCCCCCTGTTATTATCCCAACTATCCCACTGTTACTATCTCACCGTTACTATCCCACTGTTACTATCCCACCGTTACTATCCCAACTATCCCACTGTTACTATCCCACTGTTACTATCCCACCATTACTATCCCCTTTTTACTATCCCAACTATCCCACCGTTACTATCCCCCTGTTATTATCCCAACTATCCCACCGTTACTATCCCACTGTTACTATCCCACCATTACTATCCCCTTTTTACTATCCCAACTATCCCACCGTTACTATCCCCCTGTTATTATCCCAACTATCCCACCGTTACTATCCCCCTGTTACTATCCCAACTATCCCACTGTTACTATCCCACCGTTACTATCCCAACTATCCCACTGTTACTATCCCCCCGTTACTATCCCAACTATCCCACCGTTACTATCCCACTGTTACTATCCCACCATTACTATCCCCTTGTTACTATCCCAACTATCCCACCGTTACTATCCCCCTGTTATTATCCCAACTATCCCACCGTTACTATCCCCCTGTTTCTATCCCAACTATCCCACTGTTACTATCTCACCGTTACTATCCCAACTATCCCTCCATTACTATCCCACCGTTACTATCCTCCTGTTTCTATCCCAACTATCCCACTGTTACTATCCCCCTGTTACTATCCCAACTATGCCACCGTTACTATCCCACTGTTACTATCCCACCGTTACTATCCCACTGTTACTATCCCACCGTTACTATCCCAACTATCCCACCGTTACTATCCCACCGTTACTATCCCAACTATCCCCCTGTTACTATCCCACTGTTACTATCCCAACTATCCCGCCGTTACTATCCCACCACGACTATCCCACCGTTACTATCCTCCTGTTTCTATCCCAACTATCTCACTGTTACTATCCCCCTGTTACTATCCCAACTATGCCACCGTTACTATCCCACCGATACTATCCTACTGTTACTATCCCACTGTTACTATCCCACCGTTACAATCCCACCGTTACTATCCCAACTATCCCACCATTACTATCCCACTGTTACTATCCCACCATTACTATCCCCCTGTTTCTATCCCAACTATCCCACTGTTACTATCCCACCGTTACTATCCCAACTATCCCACCGTTACTATCCCACTGATACTATCCCACCGTTACAATCCCACCGTTACTATCCCAACTATCCCACCATTACTATCCCACTGTTACTATCCCACCGTTACTATCCCCCTGTTTCTATCCCAACTATCCCACTGTTACTATCCCCCAACTATCCCACTGTTACTATCCCACCGTTACTATCCCAACTATCCCACCGTTACTATCCCAACTATCCCACTGTTACTATCTCACCGTTACTATCCCAACTATCCCTCCATTACTATCCCACCGTTACTATCCTCCTGTTTCTATCCCAACTATCCCACCATTACTATCCGCCTGTTACTATCCCAACTATGCCACCGTTACTATCCCACTGTTACTATCCCACCGTTACTATCCCACCGTTACTATCCCACTGTTACTATCCCACCGTTACTATCCCAACTATCCCCTTGTTACTATCCCACTGTTACTATCCCAACTGTCCCGCCGTTACTATCCCACCATTACTATCCCACCGTTACTATCCTCCTGTTTCTATCCCAACTATCTCACTGTTACTATCCCACCGTTACTATCCCACCATTACTATCCCACTGTTACTATCCCACTGTTACTATCCCACTGTTGCTATCCCACCGTTACTATCCCAACTATCCCACCGTTACTATCCCACTGTTACTATCCCACCGTTACAATCCCACCGTTACTATCCCATCGTTACTATCCCAACTATCCTACCGTTACTATCCCATCGTTACTATCCCAACTATCCCACCATTACTATCCCACTGTTACTATCCCAACTATCCCACCGTAACTATCCCAACTATCCCACTGTTACTATCTCACCGTTACTATCCCAACTATCCCACCGTAACTATCCCAACTATCCCACTGTTACTATCCCACCGTTACTATCCCAACTATCCCACCATTACTATCCCCCCTGTTACTATCCCAACAATCCCACTGTTACTATCCCCCTGTTTCTATCCCAACTATCCCACTGTTACTATCCCCCTGTTACTATCCCAACTATCCCACCGTTACTATCCCACTGTTACTATCCCAACTATCCCAACTATCCCACTGTTACTATCTCACCGTTACTATCCCAACTATCCCACCGTAACTATCCCAACTATCCCGCCGTTACTATCCCACCGTTACTATCCCAACTATCCCACTGTTACTATCCCACCGTTACTATCCCACCGTTACTATCCCCCTGTTACTATCCCCCTGTTACTATCCCAACTATCCCACCGTTACTATCCCACTGTTACTATCCCACCGTTACTATCCCAACTATCCCACCATTACTATCCCCCTGTTACTATCCCAACAATCCCACTGGTACTATCCCCCTGTTACTATCCCAACTATCCCACTGTTACTATCCCACCGTTACTATCCCAACTATCCCACCGTTACTATCCCACTGTTCCTATCCCACCATTACTATCCCCTTGTTACTATCCCAACTATCCCACCGTTACTATCCCCCTGTTATTATCCCAACTATCCCACTGTTACTATCCCACCGTTACTATCCCACTGTTACTATCCCAACTATCCCACTGTTACTATCCCACCGTTACTATCCCAACTATCCCACCGTTACTATCCCACTGTTACTATCCCACCATTACTATCCCCTTGTTACTATCCCAACTATCCCACCGTTACTATCCCCCTGTTATTATCCCAACTATCCCACCGTTACTATCCCCCTGTTATTATCCCAACTATCCCACTGTTACTATCCCACTGTTACTATCCCACCGTTACTATCCCAACTATCCCACTGTTACTATCCCACCATTACTATCCCAACTATCCCACCGTTACTATCCCACTGTTACTATCCCACCATTACTATCCCCTTGTTACTATCCCAACTATCCCACCGTTACTATCCCCCTGTTATTATCCCAACTATCCCACCGTTACTATCCCCCTGTTACTATCCCAACTATCCCACTGTTACTATCCCACCGTTACTATCCCAACTATCCCACTGTTACTATCCCCCCGTTACTATCCCAACTATCCCACCGTTACTATCCCACTGTTACTATCCCACCATTACTATCCCCTTGTTACTATCCCAACTATCCCACCGTTACTATCCCCCTGTTATTATCCCAACTATCCCACTGTTACTATCTCACCGTTACTATCCCAACTATCCCTCCATTACTATCCCACCGTTACTATCCTCCTGTTTCTATCCCAACTATCCCACTGTTACTATCCCCCTGTTACTATCCCAACTATGCCACCGTTACTATCCCACTGTTACTATCCCACCGTTACTATCCCAACTATCCCACCGTAACTATCCCAACTATCCCACTGTTACTATCCCACCGTTACTATCCCAACTATCCCACCATTACTATCCCCCCTGTTACTATCCCAACAATCCCACTGTTACTATCCCCCTGTTTCTATCCCAACTATCCCACTGTTACTATCCCCCTGTTACTATCCCAACTATCCCACCGTTACTATCCCACTGTTACTATCCCAACTATCCCAACTATCCCACTGTTACTATCTCACCGTTACTATCCCAACTATCCCACCGTAACTATCCCAACTATCCCGCCGTTACTATCCCACCGTTACTATCCCAACTATCCCACTGTTACTATCCCACCGTTACTATCCCACCGTTACTATCCCCCTGTTACTATCCCCCTGTTACTATCCCAACTATCCCACCGTTACTATCCCACTGTTACTATCCCACCGTTACTATCCCAACTATCCCACCATTACTATCCCCCTGTTACTATCCCAACAATCCCACTGTTACTATCCCCCTGTTACTATCCCAACTATCCCACTGTTACTATCCCACCGTTACTATCCCAACTATTCCACCGTTACTATCCCACTGTTCCTATCCCACCATTACTATCCCCTTGTTACTATCCCAACTATCCCACCGTTACTATCCCCCTGTTATTATCCCAACTATCCCACTGTTACTATCCCACCGTTACTATCCCACTGTTACTATCCCAACTATCCCACTGTTACTATCCCACCGTTACTATCCCAACTATCCCACCGTTACTATCCCACTGTTACTATCCCACCATTACTATCCCCTTGTTACTATCCCAACTATCCCACCGTTACTATCCCCCTGTTATTATCCCAACTATCCCACCGTTACTATCCCCCTGTTATTATCCCAACTATCCCACTGTTACTATCTCACCGTTACTATCCCACTGTTACTATCCCACCGTTACTATCCCAACTATCCCACTGTTACTATCCCACCATTACTATCCCAACTATCCCACCGTTACTATCCCACTGTTACTATCCCACCATTACTATCCCCTTGTTACTATCCCAACTATCCCACCGTTACTATCCCCCTGTTATTATCCCAACTATCCCACCGTTACTATCCCCCTGTTACTATCCCAACTATCCCACTGTTACTATCCCACCGTTACTATCCCAACTATCCCACTGTTACTATCCCCCCGTTACTATCCCAACTATCCCACCGTTACTATCCCACTGTTACTATCCCACCATTACTATCCCCTTGTTACTATCCCAACTATCCCACCGTTACTATCCCCCTGTTATTATCCCAACTATCCCACCGTTACTATCCCCCTGTTTCTATCCCAACTATCCCACTGTTACTATCTCACCGTTACTATCCCAACTATCCCTCCATTACTATCCCACCGTTACTATCCTCCTGTTTCTATCCCAACTATCCCACTGTTACTATCCCCCTGTTACTATCCCAACTATGCCACCGTTACTATCCCACTGTTACTATCCCACCGTTACTATCCCACTGTTACTATCCCACCGTTACTATCCCAACTATCCCACCGTTACTATCCCACCGTTACTATCCCAACTATCCCCCTGTTACTATCCCACTGTTACTATCCCAACTATCCCGCCGTTACTATCCCACCACGACTATCCCACCGTTACTATCCTCCTGTTTCTATCCCAACTATCTCACTGTTACTATCCCCCTGTTACTATCCCAACTATGCCACCGTTACTATCCCACCGTTACTATCCTACTGTTACTATCCCACTGTTACTATCCCACCGTTACAATCCCACCGTTACTATCCCAACTATCCCACCATTACTATCCCACTGTTACTATCCCACCGTTACTATCCCCCTGTTTCTATCCCAACTATCCCACTGTTACTATCCCACCGTTACTATCCCAACTATCCCACCGTTACTATCCCACTGTTACTATCCCACCGTTACAATCCCACCGTTACTATCCCAACTATCCCACCATTACTATCCCACTGTTACTATCCCACCGTTACTATCCCCCTGTTTCTATCCCAACTATCCCACTGTTACTATCCCACCGTTACTATCCCAACTATCCCACCGTTACTATCCCACCGTTACTATCCCCCTGTTTATATCCCCCTGTTACTATCCCCCTGTTTCTATCCCAACTATCCCACTGTTACTATCCCCCAACTATCCCACTGTTACTATCCCACCGTTACTATCCCAACTATCCCACCATTACTATCCCAACTATCCCACCGTTACTATCCCACCGTTACTATCCCCCTGTTACTATCCCCCTGTTACTATCCCAACTATCCCACCATTACTATCCCACTGTTACTATCCCACCGTTACTATCCCAACACTCCCTGACCCTCTGACAGTGCGGCACTCCCTCAGTACTGACCCTCTGACAGTGTGACCCTCCCTCAGTACTGACCCTCTGACAGTGCGGCACTCCCTCAGTACTGACCCTCCGACAGTGTGACACTCCCTCAGTACTGACCCTCCGACAGTGTGACACTCCCTCAGTACTGACCCTCTGACAGTGTGACACTCCCTCAGTACTGACCCTCCGACAGTGCTGCACTCCCTCAGTACTGACCCTCCGACAGTGCTGCACTCCCTCAGTACTATCCCACCTATCCCACCGTTACTATCCCACCGTTACTATCCCAACTATCCCGCCGTTACTATCCCACCGTTACTATCCCAACTATCCCGCCGTTACTATCCCACCGTTACTATCCCAACTATCCCACCATTACTATCCGCCTGTTACTATCCCAACTATCCCACCGTTACTATCCCCCTGTTATTATCCCAACTATCCCACCATTACTATCCCGCCATTACTATCCCACCGTTACTATCCCCCTGTTTCTATCCCAACTATCCCACTGTTACTATCCCCCTGTTACTATCCCAACTATCCCACCGTTACTATCCCATCGTTACTATCCCAACTATCCCACCATTACTATCCCATCGTTACTATCCCAACTATCCCACCAGTACTATCCCACCGTTACTATCCCAACTATCCCACCGTAACTATCCCAACTATCCCACTGTTACTATCCCCCTGTTACTATCCCCCTGTTACTATCCCAACTATCCCACTGTTACTATCCCCCTGTTACTATCCCACTGTTACTATCCCAACTATCCCACCGTTACTATCCCCCTGTTACTATCCCCCTGTTTCTATCCCAACTATCCCACTGTTACTATCCCCCAACTATCCCACTGTTACTATCCCACCGTTACTATCCCAACTATCCCACCGTTACTATCCCACTGTTACTATCCCACCATTACTATCCCCTTGTTACTATCCCAACTATCCCACCGTTACTATCCCCCTGTTATTATCCCAACTATCCCACTGTTACTATCCCATCGTTACTATCCCACTGTTACTATCCCAACTATCCCACTGTTACTATCCCAACTATCCCACCGTTACTATCCCACTGTTGCTATCCCAACTATCCCACCGTTACTATCCCCCTGTTACTATCCCCCTGTTTCTATCCCAACTATCCCACTGTTACTATCTCACCGTTACTATCCCAACTATCCCACTGTAACTATCCCAACTATCCCACTGTTACTATCTCACCGTTACTATCCCAACTATCCCGCCATTACTATCCCACTGTTACTATTCCCCTGTTACTATCCCACCGTTACTATCCCACCGTTACTATTCCCCTGTTACTATCCCAACTATCCCACTGTTACTATCCCACTGTTACTATTCCCCTGTTACTATCCCACCGTTACTATCCCACCGTTACTATCCCAACTATCCCACCGTTACTATCCCAACTATCCCACCCTTACTATCCCACCGTTACTATCCCACCGTTACTATCCCACCGTTACTATCCCACCGTTACTATCCCAATACCCATCTGGTGCCCTCTGAATGCCTCCACTGAACCTGCCTCCGTCATGTCCAGACCCAGACTACTCTCTGGGTGAACACGTCTCTTCCTCCCAACCTCCCTACTCCATTTGTACACCACGTTACGTCTCCGCCCTCTCGCTCCTTTGACAAAGAGAAACAGCCCAGCCCCGTCTGTCCTGGCCATCATTTCCCAACCCTCAACCGAATCTCCTCTCAAATCTCTTCTCTCCAAGGAGAACATGCTCCACTTCTTCAGTCTACCCCCCCTCCCTGAGGTGCCTCATCCCTGGAACCATTCCAGTGAACCTCTTCAGCTCTCTTTCCCGTACATTCCACCTTTCCAATCATGTGGTCCCCACGCCTGGACACAATATTCCCATTGAGGTCTAACTCGTGTTCAGGTTGAACATCACCTCCTCACCCCTGTGCCCTGTGTCCCTGTTAGTAAAGCAGAACACTCTGCTCTTTATTCACTGCTCTCTCTGCCCACTCTACCACCTTCAATGATCAGTGCCCGTGTACAGCCAGCTCCCTCCACTCCTGCACCCACCTCCCCCCTTTAGAATTGTACCCCTATTTTATACTGTCTTCCAATATTATTTGGCCCAAAGTGGATCACCTCACACTTCTCTGCATTGATCCTCGTCTCCCACCTATCTGCCCCCTCCACCAATGTGTCAATGTCCTTTTGGAGTTGCACCCAGTCTCCAAGTTCAGTGATATCTTTCATTTCGAGAGTTTTCTTTCGAAATGAATTGAAGTTCTCAAAGTGCCACAGTGAGGTTTCAGCTGCCTTTCTCTGGTTTATTAAAGCCAGCAACAAATCTCCCACCTGGTGCAAATGTTCAAAAAATGCTTCGAATCCGACAGCACTTGTTCATATCGCTCAGGACCGGCACCGAATGCAGCGTCTGCAGAGACTGAGGGACTTTCTTTGCTGCCTGTGTTCACAGGAGCACATCAGCAGCTGCTGCAGGAATCCACCTTCGAGACAGGTGGCTCAAACAAGTGGTTAATCCGTTTCTGCTGGTGCCGATTGAGGGGGTGAGGTTGGCACAAGGACACGCCAGAGGGAATGATCGGTTCTTTCGTTTCTCATCGAGTCCCTTTTGGAGTTACAGAGTGAGATAGGAGCGTGGCCAAGGTGGGGGGGGGAGTGCAGCACCTGGCAGGGGGTGAATGTGAGGTCCATGTGGGTAAAACTGCAGACAGGAAGGAAAGAAGGAAAAGGATCTGATAACATTCGAAACAAGCACTTTTTGTTTCTAAGGCCAGATTGGAGACAATACAATAATGACCAGCAGGTTTACACTGAGATCAGTGTCGGATACAAATCACCAACTTCATTCTCCAGCCAAGTCTCAACTGCACCAATTCACAATTATATTGAATCCCCAGAAAGAGCACCGAGAGAATGTACAGTGTTCCACACACCAGGACTTCTGAGAAATTAAAGTGCAGCATTCCCTCAGCACTGACCCTCCGACAGTGCAGCACTCCCTCAGCACTGACCCTCTGACAGTGCGGCACTCCCTCAGTACTGACCCTCTGACAGTGCAGCACTCCCTCAGTACTGACCCTCTGACAGTGTGACACTCCCTCAGTACTGACCCTCTGACAGTGCAGCACTCCCTCAGCACTGACCCTCCCACAGTGCGGCACTCCCTCAGTACTGACCCTCTGACAGTGCGGCACTCCCTCAGTATTGACCCTCCCACAGTGCGGCACTCCCTCAGTACTGACCCTCCGACAGTGCGGCACTCCCTCAGTACTGACCCTCTGACAGTGCAGCACTCCCTCAGTACTGACCCATGTCTCCCTCCCCTGGTCTCCCTCCCCAGGTCTCCCTCCCCATGTCCCCCTCCCCATGTCTCCCTCCCCTGGTCTCCCTCCCCATGTCTCCCTCCCCATGTCTCCCTCCCCGTGTCTCCCTCCCCTGGTCTCCCTCCCCATGTCTCCCTCCCCATGTCTCCCTCCCCATGTCTCCCCCCCCCAATCTCCCTCCTCATGTCTCCCTCCCCATGTCTCCCTCCCCATGTCCCCCTCCCCATGTCTCCCTCCCCTGGTCTCCCTCCCCTGGTCCCCCTCCCCATGTCCCCCTCCCCATGTCTCCCTCCCCATGTCCCCCTCCCCATGTCTCCCTCCCCTGGTCTCCCTCCCCTGGTCCCCCTCCGCATGTCCCCCTCCCCATGTCTCCCTCCCCATGTCCCCCTCCTCATGTCTCCCTCCCCATGTCTCCCCCCCCCAATCTCCCTCCCCATGTCTCCCTCCCCATGTCTCCCTCCCCATGTCTCCCTCCCCATGTCCCCCTCCCCATGTCTCCCTCCCCATGCCACCCTCCCCATGTCTCCCTCCCCATGTCCCCCTCCCCATGTCTCCCTCCCCATGCCACCCTCCCCATGTCTCCCTCCCCATGTCTCCCTCCCCATGTCTCCCTCCCCAGGTCTCCCTCCCCATGCCACCCTCCCCATGTCTCCCTCCCCATGTCTCCCTCCCCATGTCTCCCCCCCCCAATCTCCCTCCTCATGTCACCCTCCCCATGTCTCCCCCCCCCAATCTCCCTCCCCATGTCACCCTCCCCATGTCTCCCTCCCCTGGTCTCCCTCCCCCTGTCTCCCTCCCCCTGTCTCCCTCCCCATGTCTCCCTCCCCTGGTCTCCCTCCCCTCATCTCCCTCCCCATGTCTCCCTCCCCATGTCTCCCTCCCCCTGTCTCCCTCCCCATGTCACCCTCCCCTGGTCTCCCTCCCCTCGTCTCCCTCCCCATGTCACCCTCCCCTGGTCACCCACCCCATGTCTTTCTCCCCATGTCACCCACCCCATGTCTTTCTCCCCATGTCACCCTCCCCTGGTCTCCCTCCCCATGTCTCCCCATGTCTCCCTCCCCATGTCACCCTCCCCATGGTTACCCTCCCCAGGTCTCCCTCCCCTGGTCTCCCTCCCCATGTCTCCCTCCCCATGTCTCCCCCCCATGGTTACCCTCCCCATGTCTCCCTCCCCATGTCCCCCTCCCCATGTCTCCCTCCCCTGGTCTCCCTCCCCTGGTCCCCCTCCCCATGTCTCCCTCCCCTGGTCTCCCTCCCCATGTCTCCCTCCCCATGTCTCCCTCCCCTGGTCTCCCTCCCCATGTCTCCCTCCCCATGTCTCCCTCCCCTGGTCTCCCTCCCCTGGTCTCCCTCCCCATGTCTCCCTCCCCATGTCACCCTCCCCATGTCTCCCTCCCCATGTCTCCCTCCCCGTGTCTCCCTCCCCGTGTCTCCCTCCCCTGGTCTCCCTCCCCATGTCTCCCTCCCCATGTCTCCCTCCCCATGTCTCCCTCCCCGTGTCTCCCTCCCCGTGTCTCCCTCCCCGTGTCTCCCTCCCCTGGTCTCCCTCCCCATGTCTCCCTCCCCATGTCTCCCTCCCCATGTCTCCCTCCCCATGTCTCCCTCCCCATGTCTCCCTCCCCATGTCTCCCTCCCCATGTCTCCCTCCCCATGTCTCCCTCCCCAGGTCTCCCTCCCCAGGTCTCCCTCCCCATGTCTCCCTCCCCATGTCTCCCTCCCCATGTCTCCCTCCCCGTGTCTCCCTCCCCGTGTCTCCCTCCCCATGTCACCCTCCCCATGTCTCCCTCCCCATGTCTCCCTCCCCATGTCTCCCTCCCCAGGTCTCCCTCCCCATGTCACCCTCCCCATGTCACCCTCCCCATGTCTCCCTCCCCATGTCTCCCTCCCCATGTCTCCCTCCCCATGTCTCCCTCCCCATGTCACCCTCCCCATGTCTCCCTCCCCATGTCTCCCTCCCCGTGTCTCCCTCCCCTGGTCTCCCTCCCCATGTCTCCCTCCCCATGTCTCCCTCCCCAGGTCTCCCTGCCCAATTAATCAGAATTGTTCTCTCACACTGATGTATTAATTCCTATTAATAGTATTTGGATGGAGAAATCGGCATTGACAGCTGAACCCTGCTCTGGGAAATGCAATCTAATCCCTGACCCCTGTCCGAGAGAGTTTCTGAGTTGGCATTTGGCACAGCTTCGCTCCTAATCACAGACCAGGAGCTGGAAATGGTCTCTGCAGCCCTGAAGTAGTTCCATGTTGGTTTTACTCCACGCTACTGAAGCAGGGCTGATGCCTGAAACGTCGATTTCCTGCTCCTTGGATGCTGCCTGTCCTGCTGCGCTTTTCCAGCAACACATTTTCAGCTCAGATCCCCAGCATCTGCAGTCCTCACTTTCTCCTATACTCCACGCTGCTCCACATCTTTTGTGCTCCTTGCAGATTCTGAGTTCCCTATTAAATGGAATTACCTTCTATACAAATACTTCATTAAACTTTTCTTGAATTTCAGCTCTATCTGTTCAGCCTTCAACCTGTCTTTTCGTCGAGAGGAACGAATCCCAGATTTTTCAGTCTTCCCAGTGGGTTTAAACTCTAATTCTTGTATGGCTCCACGAAAATTGTTAGCACCCTTTTCGGTTCACGTCTGTGTCGTTTCTTTGTCATGTGGATCGGAACTGCACACACTATTTCAAATGTAATCCAACCAAAGTTAAAGTGAAACAATCTTACCCTGTTTCTCAATCCTGTTTGGTTGGAAATTAACACATTTTTTAAAGACCTGCATTTCTACTTTTAATGATTGGTTTATCCGTACCCGATCTCTGTTCCTCAGCCCCATTTAAATTTGTGTTAAAAGATTACATCATCTCCTACCAAAATGCAGCCGCTTAAACTTATCACACTCAAATTACTGCTTCATTGGCAAGTTTAGTCATACCTGGCTGAATTTATCATGCTATTCTCCTGTAAATTTGAAGTTCTGTTCCAGAGTTATTTCTGAAATGTTTTATTCATTCACAGGTTGAAGTCGCCCTTCCTGAGGTAAAAACAATGACTGCAGATGCTGGAAACCCGATTCTGGATTAGTGGTGCTGGAAGAGCACAGCAGTTCAGGCAGCATCCGAGGAGCTTCGAAATCGACGTTTCGGGCAAAAGCCCTTCATCAGGAATAAAGGCAGTGAGCCTGAAGCGTGGAGAGATAAGATAGAGGAGGGTGGGGGTGGGGAGAAAGTAGCATAGAGTACAATGGGTGAGTGGGGGAGGGGATGAAGGTGATAGGTCAGGGAGGAGAGGGTGGAGTGGATAGGTGGAAAAGGAGATAGGCAGGTAGGACAAGTCCGGACAAGTCATGGGGACAGTTACTGAGCTGGAAGTTTAGAACTAGGGTGAGGTGGGGGAAGGGGAAATGAGGAAACTGTTGAAGTCCACATTGATGCCCTGGGGTTGAAGTGTTCCGAGGCGGAAGATGAGGCGTTCTTCCTCCAGGCGTCTGGTGGTGAGGGAGCGGCGGTGAAGGAGGCCCAGGACCTCCATGTCCTCGGCAGAGTGGGAGGGGGAGTTGAAATGTTGGGCCACGGGGCGGTGTGGTTGATTGGTGCGGGTGTCCCGGAGATGTTCCCTAAAGCGCTCTGCTAGGAGGCGCCCAGTCTCCCCAATGTAGAGGAGACCGCATCGGGAGCAACGGATACAATAAATGATATTAGTGGATGTGCAAGCAAACCTTTGATGGATGTGGAAGGCTCCTTTAGGGCCTTGGATAGAGGTGAGGGAGGAGGTGTGGGCACAGGTTTTACAGTTCCTGCGGTGGCAGGGGAAAGTGCCAGGATTGGAGGGTGGGTTGTAGGGGGGTGTGGACCTGACCAGGTAGTCGCAGAGGGAACGGTCTTTGCGGAAGGCAGAAAGGGGTGGGGAGGGAAATATATCCCTGGTGGTGGGGTCTGTTTGGAGGTGGCAGAAATGTCGGCGGATGATTTGGTTTATGCGAAGGTTTGTAGGGTGGAAGGTGAGCACCAGGGGCGTTCTGTCCTTGTTACGGTTGGAGGGGTGGGGTCTGAGGGCGGAGGTGCGGGATGTGGACGAGATGCGTTGGAGGGCATCTTTAACCACGTGGGAGGGGAAATTGCGGTCTCTAAAGAGGGAGGCCATCTGGTGTGTTCTGTGGTGGAACTGGTCCTCCTGGGAGCAGATACGGCGGAGGCGGAGAAATTGGGAATACGGGATGGCATTTTTGCAAGAAGTAGGGTGGGAAAAGGTGGAAAATGGGGGAATGATATACATACTGGGAAGTTGAGTGACACCAGTAATAGGGGAAATGATAAATACTGGCACAGTCACTGACACCAGTAAATGGGGGAATGATAAATACTGGCATAGTCAGGGACACCAGTAAATGGGGGAATGATAAATACTGGCATAGTCAGGGACACCAGTAAATGGGGGAATGATAAATACTGGCACAGTCACTGACACCAGTAAATGGGGGAATGATAAATACTGGCATAGTCAGGGACACCAGTAAATGGGGGAATGATAAATACTGGCACAGTCACTGACACCAGTAAATGGGGGAATGATAAATACTGGCATAGTCAGGGACACCAGTAAATGGGGGAATGATAAATACTGGCACAGTCACTGACACCAGTAAATGGGGGAATGATAAATACTGGCATAGTCAGGGACACCAGTAAATGGGGGAATGATAAATACTGGCACAGTCAGGGACACCAGTAAATGGGGGAATGATAAATACTGGCACAGTCAGGGATACCAGTAAATGGGGAAATGACAAATACTGGCACAGTCAGGGACACCAGTAAATGGGGAATGATAAATACTGGTACAGTCAGGGACACCAGTAAATGGAGGAATGATAAATACTGGCACAGTCACTGACACCAGTAAATGGGGAATGATAAATACTGGCACAGTCAGGGACACCAGTAAATGGGGGAATGATAAATATTGGCAAAGTCACTGACACCAATAAATGGGGAATGATAAATACTGGCACAGTCAAGGACACCAGTAAATGGGGGAGTGATAAATACTGGCACAGTCAGGGACACCAGTAAATGGGGGAATGATAAATACTGGCACAGTCAAAGACACCAGTAAATGGGGAATGATAAATACTGGCATTGTCAGGGACACCAGTAGATGGGGGAATGATAAATACTGGCACAGTTACTGACACCAGTAAATGGGGAATGATAAATACTGGCATTGTCAGGGACACCAGTAAATGGGGGAATGATAAATACTGGCACAGTCAGGGACACCAGTAAATGGGGGAATGAAAAATACTGGCATAGTCAGGGACACCAGTAAATGGGGAATGATAAATACTGGCACAGTCACTGACACCAGTAAATGGGGGAATGACAAATACTGGCATAGTCAGGGACACCAGTAAATGGGGGAATGATAAATACTGGCACAGTTACTGACACCAGTAAATGGGGAATGATAAATACTGGCATTGTCAGGGACACCAGTAAATGGGGGAATGATAAATACTGGCACAGTCAGGGACACGAGTAAATGGGGGAATGAAAAATACTGGCACAGTCAAGGATACCAGTAAATGGGGGAGTGATAAATACTGGCACAGTCAGGGACACCAGTAAATGGGGGAATGATAAATACTGGCACAGTCACCGACACCAGTAAATGGGGGAATGATAAATACTGGCATAATCAGGGACACCAGTAAATGGGAGAATGATAAATACTGGCATAGTCAGGGACACCAGTAAATGGAGGAATGATAAATACTGGCACAGTCAGGAACACCAGTAAATGGGGGAATGATAAATACTGGTACAGTCACTGACACCAGTAAATGGGGAATGATAAATACTGGCATTGTCAGGGACACCAGTAAATGGGGGAATGATAAATACTGGCACAGTCAGGGACACCAGTAAATGGGGAATGATAAATACTGGTACAGTCAGGGACACCAGTAAATGGGGGAATGATAAATACTGGCACAGTCAGGAACGCCAGTAAATGGGGGAATGATAAATACTGGCACAGTCACTGACACCAGTAAATGGGGGAATGATAAATACTGGCATTGTCAGGGACACCAGTAAATGGGGGAATGATAAATACTGGCACAGTTACTGATACCAGTAAATGGGGAATGATAAATACTGGCACACTCATGGACACCAGTAAATGGGAGAATAACAAATACTGGCACAGTCAGGGACACCAGTAAATGGAGGAATGACAAATTCTGGCACAGTCAGGAACACCAGTAAATGGGGGAATGATAAATACTGGCACAGTCACTGACACCAGTAAATGGGGAATGATAAATACTGGCACTGTCAGGGACACCAGTAAATGGGGGAATGATAAATACTGGCACAGTCAGGGACACCAGTAAATGGGGAATGATAAATACTGGCACAGTCAGGGACACCAGTAAATGGGGGATGATAAATACTGGCACAGTCAGGGACACCAGTAAATGGGGGAATGATAAATACTGCACAGTCAAGGACACCAGTAAATAGGGGAGTGATAAATACTGGCACAGTCAGGGACACCAGTAAATGGGGAATGATAAATACTGGCACAGTCACTGACACCAGTAAATGGGTGGATGATAAATACTGGCATAGTCAGGGACACCAGTAAATGAGGGAATGTTATACATATTGGAAAGTTGAGTGACACCAGTAATTGGGGAAATGACAAATACTGGCACAGTCACTGACACCAGTAAATGGGGGAATGATAAATACTGGCATAGACAGGGACACCAGTAAATGGGGGAATGATAAATACTGGCACAGTCAGGGACACCAGTAAATGGGGGAATGATAAATACTGGCACAGTCAATGACACCAGTAAATGGGGGAATGATAAATACTGGCATAGACAGGGACACCAGTAAATGGGGGAATGATAAATACTGGCACAGTCACTGACACCAGTAAATGGGGGAATGATAAATACTGGCACAGTCAATGACACCAGTAAATGGGGAATGATAAATACTGGCACAGTCACTGACACCAGTAAATGGGGAATGATAAATACTGGCACAGTCACTGACACCAGTAAATGGGGAATGATAAATACTGGCATAGACAGGGACACCAGTAAATGGGGGAATGATAAATACTGGCACAGTCAGGGACACCAGTAAATGGGGGAATGATAAATATTGGCACAGTCAGGGACACCAGTAAATGGGGAATGATAAATACTGGCACAGTCAGGGACACCAGTAAATGGGGAATGATAAATACTGGCACAGTCACTGACACCAGTAAATGGGGAATGATAAATACTGGCACAGTCACTGACACCAGTAAATGGGGGAATGATAAATACTGGCACAGTCAATGACACCAGTAAATGGGGAATGATAAATACTGGCACAGTCACTGACACCAGTAAATGGGGAATGATAAATACTGGCACAGTCACTGACACCAGTAAATGGGGGAATGATAAATACTGGCATAGTCAGGGACATCAGTAAATGGGGAATGATAAATACTGGCACAGTCAATGACACCAGTAAATGGGGAATGATAAATACTGGCACAGTCACTGACACCAGTAAATGGGGAATGATAAATACTGGCACAGTCAATGACACCAGTAAATGGAGAATGATAAATACTGGCACAGTCACTGACACCAGTAAATGGGGGAATGATAAATACTGGCACAGTCAGGGACACCAGTAAATGGGGGAATTATAAATACTGGCATTGTCAGGGACACCAGTAAATGGGGGAATGATAAATACTGGCATTGTCAGGGACACCAGTAAATCCACTCACTTGGTAAAGCTGCATCAATGTAAGGGACCATTGCTGTGCTGGGAAGAAGAGGGTCACTCTTAGCAGTCACTGCTGGACAGCCGACGGGAGACAGGGGAACGCTGAAGCAGCCTGGTTAGAACACCCTTCAGTTCCTGGGGACAATAGTGATCCAAGTGAAAAGGGTCAATCTATATTCAACTTCTAGCAGTTTACTGAGTGTGGGAAATGTGAGGATCCGCACTTTGATTGGGAGATGTGCAGAGTAGTTTTTAAACGGTGCGGGATTGGGAAGTGCAGACGTACAAAGGGTGTTGGTATGTCACTGAAGAAAATGAGAACGGTGTGTTTCCTCCCTTTCGCCAGGATCAAGGATCTCTCAGAGAAGGTGCAGAAGTTTCTCAATGGGGAGTGGGCCCAGATAGAGGTTGCTGTATACTGATGACATAGGAAGGGAAAAAAATATATCAATTCTGAAGGGAGAATATAGAAGGTTAGGCAGGAATTTAAAAAGGAGGTCCTCAAGGGTAGTAATATCTGGATTACTCCCGGTGCTACGAGCTAGTGAGGGCAGGGATGGGAGGATAGAGCAGATGAATGCATGGCTGAGGAGCTGGTGTATGGGAGAGGGATTCACATTTTTGGATCATTGGAATCTCTTCTGGGGTAGAAGTGACCCTGTACAAGGAGGACGGATTGCACTTGAACTGGAAGGGGACGAAGGGGAGATTTGCTAGAGCTGCTCGGGAGGATTTAAACCAGTAAGGAGTGGGGTGGGACCCAGGGAGATAGTGAGGAAAGAGATCAATCTGAGACGGGTACTGTTGGGAAAGGGAGCGAGTCTAGAGGGTGGTGCTGGAAAAGCACAGCCGATCAGGCAGCAACCGAGGAGCAGGGAAATCAACGTTTCAGGCAAAAAGCCCTTCATCAGGAAGGGAGCAAGTCAAACAGTCAGGGCAAAGCAGAGAGCAAGGTAGGCCTGATAAATTAAACTGCATTTACTTCAATGCAAGGGGCCTAACAGGGAAGGCAGATGAACTCAGGGCATGGTTAGGAACATGGGACTGGGATATCATAGCAATTACAGAGACATGGCTCTGGGATGGGCAGGACTGGCAGCTTAATGTTCCAGGATACAAATGCTACAGGAAGGATAGAAATGGAGGCAAGAGAGGA
Organism: Chiloscyllium punctatum; assembly: GCF_047496795.1. Taxonomy (NCBI): domain Eukaryota; kingdom Metazoa; phylum Chordata; class Chondrichthyes; order Orectolobiformes; family Hemiscylliidae; genus Chiloscyllium; species Chiloscyllium punctatum. The sequence continues at coordinate 3,119,771 of NC_092741.1, forward strand.
GAGGGAATGACGTTTTTGATAAGGGATAGCATTACAGCTGTACTGAGGGAGGATATTCCTGTAAATACATCCAGGGAAGTTATTTAGGTGGAACTGAGAAATAAGAAAGGGATGATCACCTTATTGGGATTGTATTATAAATCCCCTAATAATCAGTGGGAAATTGAGAAACAAACTTGTAAGGAGATCTCAGCTATCTGTAAGAATAATATGGTGGTTATGGTCGGGGATTTTAACTTTCCAAACATAGACTGGGACTGCCATAGTGTTAAAGGTTTAGATGGAGAGGAATCTGTACACTGTGTACAAGACAATTTTCTGATTCAGTATGTGGATGTACCTACTAGAGAAGGTGCAAAACATGACCTATTCTTGGGAAATAAGGCAGGGCAGGTGACTGAGGTGTCAGTGGGGGAGCACTTTGGGGCCAGCGACCATAATTCTATTAGATTTAAAATAGTGATGGAAAAGGATAGACCAGATCTAAAAGTTGAAGTTCTAAATTGGAGGAAGGCAAATTTTGACGGTATTAGGCAAGAACTTTCAAAAGCTGATTTGGGGGCAGATATTCGCAGGTAAAGGGACGGCTGGAAAATGGGAAGCCTTCAAAAATGAGATAATGAGAATCCAGAGAAAGTATATTCCTGTCAGGGTGAAAGGGAAGGCTGGTAGGTATAGGGAATACTGGATGACTAAAGAAATTGAGGGTTTGGTTAAGAAAAAGAAGGAAGCATATATCAGGTATAGACAGGATAGATCGAGTGAATCCTTAGAAGAGTATAAAGGCAGTAGGAGTATACTTAAGAGGGAAATCAGGAGGGCAAAAAGGGGACATGAGATAGCTTTGGCAAATACAATTAAGGAGAATCCAAAGGGTTTTCATAAATATAGTCAGGACAAAAGGGCAACTAGGGAGAGAATAGGGCCCCTCAAAGATCAGCAACGCAGCTTTTGTGTGGAGCCACAGAAAATGGGGGAGATACTAAACTCGTATTTTGCATCAGGGTTTACTGTGGAAAAGGATATGGAAGATATAGACTGTAGGGAAACCTTTAAAAATGTCCAGATTACAGAAGAGGACTTGCTGGATGTCTTCAAACACTTAAAGGATGGATAAATCCTCAGGTGTACCTTGTAACTCTATGGGAAGCTAGAGAAGTGATTGCTCACAAAGTCATGTCTCACAAACTTTTTGAAGAAGTAACAAAGAGGATTGATGAGGGCAGAGCAGTAGATGTGATCTATATGGACTTCAGTAAGGCATTCGACAAGGTTCCCCATGGGAGACTGGTTAGCAAGGTTAGATCTCATGGAATACAGGGAGAACTAGCCATTTGGATACAGAACTGGCTCAAAGGTTGAAGACAGAGGATGGGGGTGGAGGGTTGTTTAATAGTGCAGGTTCATAGCTCCTTGAAAGTGGAGTCACAGGTAGATAGGATAGTGAAGAAGGTGTTTGGTCTGCTTTCCCTTCATTGGTCAGAGTATTGAGTACAGGAGTTGGGAGGTCAAGTTGCGGCTGTACAGAACATTAGTTAGTTGTTTTCCCTGGAGCGTCGGAGGCTGAGGGGTGACTTTATAAGGTTTATAAAATCATGAGGGGCATGGATAGGGTAAATAGACTGCCCTTGGGGTGGGGGAGTCCAGAACAAGGTTGAGGGTGAGAGGGCATAGGTGTAGGGTGAGAGGGGAAAGATATAAAAGAGACCTAAGGGGCAATGTTTTCACTCAGAGGGTGGTACGTGTATGGAATGAGCTGCCAGAGGATGTGGTGGAGGCTGGTGCAATTGCAACATTTAAGAGGCATTTGGATGGGTATATGAATAGGAAGGGTTTGGAGGGATATGGACTGGGTGCTGGCAGGTGGGACTAGATTGGATTGGGATATCTCGTCAGGCCTGTCTCTGTGCTCTACATCTCTATGACTCCATGAACGTGCAGATGCAGCAAGGTGTTCGGAAGGCTAATGGGATGTTTGCCTTTATTACAGGGATGGTATCAGTGAAGGAGCAGTGAACCCCCGCCTCAGTGGTACCCAGAGCATAGGGGCTAGAGTAGGCCATTCAGCCCTTCCAGCCTGCTCCACCAGATCATGGCTGATCTATGCCATCACTCCATATGCCTGTCTCCATAGCCCTTTATACCCTTACTTAATAAAAATGTCTACCTCAGATTTGAATTTAACAATGGAATGAGCATCGACCACTGTTTGAGAAAGAGAGTTTCAAACCTCCGCTACTGTCGAAGTGCTTTCTAACATCTCTCCTGAATGACCTGACCTTAATCCTTAGATTATGAGCCCTGGTTCTAGAACCTTCAACCAGTGGAAATCGTTGATCTTTACTTCCCTGTTTTCTCTGTTAATATCCCGAAGACCTTGGTCAGATCATCCCATAACCTTCTAAATTAGAGAGAATAAAAGGCTTACTTTGTCTAATCTCTCCTCATAACTTAACCCCTGAAGTACACATGTCATCTTTGTAAGCCTGTGTTGAACTGACTCCAACACCCTCCAGTTCCCAGTGCTCTAAGTGGGATCTAACCCGGGTTTTACATAACAGCAGCACCTCTATACCCCAGCACTCTGGACAGAAAGGTCAGTATTCAATTACCTTCCCTGATATTTTCACTTTGTGGCTTGTGCCTTCTGTAAAAATATTGATTTAATTGATCATTTTTGCACTGTAATGGATAAGCTCACGGCTGCTGACATTACAATCCATTGAAGTCAGAGTGACCCAGGGAGGGGGGTGGGGACGGTCTGTGAATGAATGGTGTCAGAGTGACTCGGGGGGAGGGGGGTCTGTGAATTTGCACCGTGTCTCTCTGTGAGCTCTATGATTGAGCCTGTCCATCTACCTGCTGCATTGTGTGTATCTACTCTCAGTTCTGTCCCTGCTAGCCCTGGCTGTTGTTACTGAGAAGTGTAGGTATCTCTCCGATCCAGACCAGTATCTCTGGATACAGCTGGGTGCTGATCCTTGTCCTGCTTGTGAGATGTGGAGCTCTCAGACTCAGCTACTGGTCAGACAGAGGGACAGTCAGTGCTGCTCACACAATCACTATGTTGTACACTTGCTGGGTACAGATAACAGGTGGCACCCCATGCCACACTGACAGAGCTGCTGATGCAGCGACAGTTACTGGGAGCATGTGACACCCACACACCCACACCCACACCCACACACCCACACACCCACACCCACACCCACACCCACACCCACAGACAGACACACAGACAGACAGAGCCTGGTGAATATTTGGAATCTCTGCATCTGCAGTGAAGTCACACCCAGCACAGATATCAGACACCTTTTGTTCAATGGCATAATGAGGAAAGTATTTGAGTTTGATCCCACCCTCTCAGCTGTCTGTTTGACAGAAGGAGACATTAAACCAACCCCCCCCCCCCCCCCCCCCCATCAGCTGTTGGGAAAGGGTATGGAACAGCCTGTCAAATCCTGACCATTTTCACTATGAGTCACGGTCAATATTGAATCAATGCTGTGGTCGTTCGTACATAGTTAGTTGGGGGAGTTTGCTGAGCACTAGATGGTTGCTGCTTTACTTGACAATAGTATACATTAAAACAAAATAATTTCATTGGTTGCAGAGTTCTTTGGGAGATGTTGAGTTTATGATAGTTGGAATAAAAATCAGAGCCTTTTCAATGATCAGGTATAAGAATAGGTAGAACCCTTCTTCGCCGTGCATCCTTCAGGGAGGTGGGTGGGGAGGGGTGGATTAGTTGGAGAATTGGGGATCACTTGGATCACATTGGGTTGTTACAACACAGGGTAAACCCTCCTGCTTAATTTAAACTAGCAACCCAGAAAGATTTATCCCGTGCAGTAATCTGTGAAATTGAGAGAGGCCAAGAACTAGTTAAGGTAAAAATGAACAACTTTACTTCTTGAAGTATGACAGAGAATAACTAACTAACAACTACTTACAATTCCTTCCTCTAATCTATCTTTTATCCCCCCCCTTCTACTAGTCTGATAAAACCCCGATTAAGATTTACCAAAAACTCAAATTTCCAAACCAGTCAGCTGTCGAATCTTCTCTTTGTATCTTCCTCTGACCTCTTTTCTTCTTCTCAGGGATTTCTGGTTCACAGGTTACTGATCGATAAAGGTACCTTCAAGAGAGCTATTCTGCGGGCAGTCTGCAGATGCCAGTGGCTTGGCAGTTCTCCTCTCAACTGTTCAATTTTCTCCTGTCTTATACCCCAAAGCATTGGATTGTGTCATTAGCTTTTAAGATTGTAAATATACTCAATTCAAACTAGATTGGAGTTTGGTATTTTATGCGGTATAATTTGAACTGATTGGCCCAATTTAAATTTGTTTTTGTCTCTAGGCAACCAGCTACCCTAGCTGCTGGACCACAGGTTATATTGTATCTTGTTCCGAACACTTGGTGTTGTCAGGTAGTCCTGCTAACTTTTAACTTTCTTAAAGCTACTATACACCTTCATAACACCTCCCTCCTTAAGAAAAAAATGAACCATCATAATGAAACAAGGCCTTCATTTATTTTTCTATTCTTGAAACGCATTACCCTAACATTCCGATAACTTTAATCTAAGTTCACCTTTTCTTAAATTAAAACTCTGTAACATAAGACTCCGATAAAATAGTCTCATATTCTTGTCTTTAAAGCATTTTAAGAATGTAAAAGGTTTGTGATCTGTTTACACAACTGACTCTGACACATTGTTCATGACATACCCATTTAAAATGCTGTAAGGCCAGAACCAAACACAATAGTTCCTTTTCCATCGTGGAGTATTTCCTTTGGTGGATGTTAATTTTCTTTGGAAAGTAACCAACTGGCAGTTCAATCCCATCCTCACCTTCCTGTAGGAGTACAGCTCCAACTCCAGTGTCACTAGCATCGATGACGACTTTAAAAGGTTTTGAAACATTCGGTGTAGCTAAAACTGGTTTGGTGGTGAATATCGATTTGAAACGGTCAAATGCCTCCCGGCCACTGAAACTTTGTGTTCTTCTTTAACAAATCGGTTACTGAGACCGCTGACATTTGGAACAAACTTCTGATAGAATCCGCTGAGTCCTAAGAATCGAAGCGCCTCTTTCTTTGAGGTTGGTCGTGGAAGTTCCGCAATGGCCTTCGTCTTTGCGTTCCATGAGGTCAACCCTCCATGACCAGTGTTATGTCCCAAGAACATCACCTCTGCTTTCGCAAATTCAGTTTTATTTAACTAGATTGGAGTTTTAAGTTTATTACCAGTCTTGTTTCTTATAGTCGTTCAAAGAGCTCAGCCAACTGTACCATGTCATCTTTGCAGGACTTACGAGAGATCACTACATTGTCCAAATCAACTGTCCAGTTTGTTATCCCAGCCACAACTCTGTTCTTGAGTCTGTGGAATGTGGTGGGTGTGGTCTTCATCCCAAAGGGCATCACTTTCAACTGATATCGCCCATTTGGGGTTACAAACGCAGAAATGTTTTTCGCTGTCTCTGACAAAGGTACTTGCCAGTAATCACGCAGTAAGTCCAACTTGTCTGACTTTCTGGACACAGTTCTCCAATCTTGGAATTGGATATGAGACCAATTTTATATCGGTGTTGACCGATAATCCACGTATAATCATTGAGTCCCATCCGGTTTGGGAGCTAAGACGATTGGTGAACTCCACTCGCTCTGGCTTGATTCAATGATGTCCCCATCGAGCATGGCCTCCACCTCCATCTGGACCTGTCTGGCTTTGAAAAGATTAAGCCGATAGGGGTGTTGTTTTATCAGAGCAGTGTTCCCTATGTCTACTGCGTGTACAATAGCATTAGTCCTCCCCATCTGATTCTTCGATATGTCCTTATACTGTCGTAACAAATCTTTCAACTGCATTCTGTGCTCCTGAGACAGAGAGTTTACGAACCTATCCCACTCCTCAAGGACTTCCTCATTCTTCAACATATTTTGAGGCACCTCAAAATCCACATCCTCTGGATTTGATTCCTCACTCTGCGGGGCAGTAACTAACACCTGTTTCTCCAGTTCTTTCTCTCGGGTATAATACAGTTTCAACACTTTCACATGGCATTGCCAATATCTTTCTTCTCTATCTGGCATCTTTACTCAATAGTTCATCTGACTCAACTTTTTCTCAATTTGTAGGGATTTGAAGGGATCTCCTGTCACCGGTAACACATCATCCCCTCGGGAAAATGTCTGAGTGTTAGAAATTTTATCAGCTCCCTCCTTCATTCTATACCTCTTTAGGTGCTGTTTAGCTAACTGACCTACTCGATTTAGTCTCTCTCTCACATAATCTAAGCGTAAGATCTCCAACTTTGGTCCTGTCATCTTTTTCTTTACTTAATTTCAAAGGGCCTCTTGCTTCATGCCCGAATATTAACTCAAAGGGAGTGTATTGAGTAGATTCATTTGGGGCATCTCTAATGGCAAGCAATATGAATGGGATCCCTTTATCTCAATCATTTGGGTAATCCTGACATTACACTCTCAACATGGTCTTCAGGATCTGATGTTGTCTTTCTACAGCTCGTGGCATTTGGGATGATACACACTGGATTTAAAGTGCTATATTCCTAGGCTACCCATAAGCTCCTTAAACAGCCGAGCAGTAAACTTTGACCCTTGGTCCAACTGAATCTCTCTGGTAGCCCATACCATGTGACGAAAGCTACTAACTCCTCTCCCACCCTTTTCTCCCTTGATACTCCGTAATGGAATTGTCTCCGGAAATCCGGGAGACGCATCCGTTATGACTAACAAGCGCTGGTTCCCAGTTTTAGTTCTTGGGAGGGGACCCTACACGATCAGTTATAACCCGTGTGAAAGGATCTTCCAAAGCAGGAACTGGCAACAAAGGTGCTGGTTTTTATTACCGCCCTGTGGCCGACCTACCAATTGGCATGTATGACACGTACGGCAAAGGTGACCACATCCTTGTGCACTCCAGGCCAATAAAAATGTTTTTGTACCTTGGCCTGAGTCTTTCATACCCCCAGGTGACCTCCTACAGGTAGATCATGTGCTACCCAGAACACCTCCTGTCTGTGTGCTCCCGGCAACACAATCTGGTGCACTTTGGCCCATTTCACCTCCACACTAACCTGCCCTGGCCTTCATTTCTGTCCAAGGATTCTATCTTTCCGATAATAACCCTCCAGAATATTCTCTGCCTCCTTTTTGGAGTACACATCCCCATATATATCTTTTACCGTCTTGTCTTGCTGTTGCAAGTCCCTTAGTCTTTCAGGAGTAAACCCTTCTCCTTGACCCTCGGCCTGTTCAGGTTTCTCCTGCACCATTACGTCAAACAGGATATCCGCTTCATGCTGCGACTTATGACAGTGGGATCTGGTTACTACACGGTCTGGGAAAATACCAGGATATTTCTGTTTTAACTCCTCAGTTTCTTGGTCTTCCTTGGGCTTCTCCACAACTAGGGGTGTCACTCCCACCGTGGATCCTGCCAAATCATTCCCCAAAACAAACTGAATTCCTGGAACTGACACTCCGTCAGTCACCCCCACTGTAACTTCCCCAGTCTTGGGTTAGCACTCCAACCTGATCTTACATTACGCTAAATTTCTGTCTGTCTATCCCATAAATGACCACACTCTCTGATCACAGATCAGAAAGAGTGCATATTCACTCATCCCTTACTGTCAGCGACTGGTTAGATCCTGTGTCTCAAAATTATAACTTCTTGTCCTTCTTCCCCTGTTCTTTCGGAGTAAACTTTACCCACAAAGGCGAATTCTTGATGGAGATCAGGTACTAACTCCCTACCCAACCCCTGCCTAGACTGTGCACTCTCCTGCAGCTCGGCTCTTCTTGGGGGTCTCCTTTACTACCTTCACTAATGGCACTGGCTCAGCTTCTTTGACCACATCCTTTCCCACAATGCCTTTCTTTAACAACCCAGCACTGTGACTTTATGTGTCTAACCTTCTGGCAGTGAAAATCCCTTTTCCCTTTGCCCTTTTGGAACCGCTGACATTGTAGTTTTCTGTGTCCCACCCCATGACAGTGAAACTTCCTGACCACCCTCTCAGGGTTTCTTTATCCTGGGGTAAACCCTTACCCATGTTCTCTACTCTATGTTTTGTCGTGAAGGACCTCTCCTTCTCTCAACTTCTATCCCTCACAGGGTGAAATTCCAACCAGAGGTTTGTCTTATGCACCAAAATGTATTTTATCTGCTAACTCTGCGGCCCTTCCTGAACTTTCTGTTCCTCCACGTGAATTTTTACTGTCACTGCAAGTGAGTTTTTCAACTCCTTCAGCAGAATAATGTCTTAGAGCCTCATAGATCTCATCTATCTTTAAATCCTCCACCCATTTATCAAAATGACTTAATGTTCCAGGATACAAATGCTACAGGAAGGATAGAAAGGGAGGCAAGAGAGGAGGGAGAGTGGCATTTTTGATAAGGGATAGCATTACAGCTGTGCTGAGGGAGGATATTCCTGGAAATACATCCAGGGAAGTTATTTGGGTAGAACTGAGAAATAAGAAAGGGATGATCACCTTATTGGGATTGTATTATAGACCCCCTAATAATCAGTGGGAAATTGAGAAACAAACTTGTAAGGAGATCTCAGCTATCTGTAAGAATAATAGGGTGGTTATGGTCGGGGATTTTAACTTTCCAAACATAGACTGGCACTGCCATAGTGTTAAAGGTTTAGATGGAGAGGAATTTGTTAAGTGTGCACAAGACAATTTTCTGATTGAGTATGTGGATGTACCAACTAGAGAAGGTGCAAAGTTTGACCTACTCTTGGGAAATAAGGCAGGGCAGGTGACTGAGGTGTCAGTGGGGGAGCACTTTGGGGCCAGCGACCATAATTCTATTAGATTTAAAATAGTGATGGAAAAGGATAGACCAGATCTAAAAGTTGAAGTTCTAAATTGGAGGAAGGCAAATTTTGACGGTATTAGGCAAGAACTTTCAAAAGCTGATTTGGGGGCAGATATTCGCAGGTAAAGGGACGGCTGGAAAATGGGAAGCCTTCAGAAATGAGATAACGAGAATCCAGAGAAAGTATATTCCTGTCAGGGTGAAAGGGAAGGCTGGTAGGTATAGGGAATACTGGATGACTAAAGAAATTGAGGGTTTGGTTAAGAAAAAGAAGTAAGCGTATGTCAGGTATAGACAGGATAGATCGAGTGAATCCTTAGAAGAGTATAAAGGCAGTAGGAGTATACTTAAGAGGGAAATCAGGAGGGCAAAAAGGGGACATGAGATAGCTTTGGCAAATAGAATTAAGGAGAATCCAAAGGGTTTTTACAAATGCATTAAGGACAAAAGGGCAACTAGGGAGAGAATAGGGCCCCTCAAAGATCAGCAAGGCGGCCTTTGTGTGGAGCCACAGAAAATGGGGGCGATACTAAATGAGTATTTTGCATCAGTATTTACTGTGGAAAAGGATATGGAAGATATAGACTGTAGGGAAATAGATGGTGACATCTTGCAAAATGTCCAGATTACAGAGGAGGAAGTGCTGGATGTCTTGAAATGGTTAAAGGTGGATAAATCCCCAGGACCTGATCAGGTGTACCCTAGAACTCTGTGGGAAGCTAGAGAAGTGATTGCTGGGCGTCTTGCTGAGATATTTGTATCATCGATAGTCACAGGTGAGGTGCCGGAAGACTGGAGGTTGGCAAACATGGTGCCAGTGTTTAAGAAGGGTGGTAAAGACAAGCCAGGGATCTATAGACCAGTGAGCCTGACCTCGGTGGTGGGCAAGTTGTTGGAGGGAATCCTGAGGGACACGATGTACATGTATTTGGAAAGACAAGGACTGATTCGAGATAGTTAACATGGTTTTGTGTGTGGGAAATCATGTCTCACAAACTTGATTGAGTTTTTTGAAGAAGTAACAAAGAGGATTGATGAGGGCAGAGCAGTAGATGTGATCTATATGGACTTTAGTAAGGTGTTCGACAAGGTTCCCCATGGGAGACTGATTAGCAAGGTTATATCTCATGGAATACAGAGAGAACTAGCCATTTGGATACAGAACTGGCTCAAAGGGAGAAGACAGAGGGTGGTGGTGGAGGGTTGTTTTTTCAGACTGGAGACTTGTGGAGTGCCACAAGGATCGGTGCTGGGCCCTCTACTTTTTGTCATTTACATAAATGATTTGGATGCGAGCATAAGAGGTACAGTTAGTAAGTTTGCAGATGACACCAAAATTGGAGGTGTAGTGGACAGCGAAGAGGGTTACCTCAGATTACAACAGGATCTTGACCAGATGGACCAATGGGCTGAGAAGTGGCAGATGGAGTTTAATTCAGATAAGTGTGAGGTGTTGCATTTTGGGAAAGCAAATCTTAGCAGGACTTATACACTTAATGGTAAGGTCCTAGGGAGTGTTGCTGAACAAAGAGACCTTGGACCACAGGTTCATAGCTCCTTGAAAGTGGAGTCGCAGGTAGATAGGATAGTGAAGAAGGCGTTTGGTATGCTTTCATTTATTGGTCAGAGTATTGAGTACAGGAGTTGGGAGGTCATGTTGCAGCTGTACAGGACATTGGTTAGGCCATGTTGGATTATTGCATGCAATTTTGGTCTCCTTCCTATCGGAAAGATGTTGTGAAACTTGAAAGGGTTCAGAAAAGATTTACAAGGATGTTGCCAGGGTTGGAGAATCTGAGCTACAGGGAGAGGCTGAACAGGCTGGGGCTGTTTTCCCTGGAGCGTTGGAGGCTGAGGGGTGACCTTATAGAGGTTTACAAAATCATGAGGGGCATGGATAGGATAAATAGACAAAGTCGTTTTCCTGGGGTCGGGGAGTCCAGAACTAGAGGGCATAGGTTTAGGGTGAGAGGGGAAAGATATAAAAGGGACCTACAGGGCAACTTTTTCACACAGAGGGTGGTACGTGTATGGAATGAGCTGCCAGAGGATGTGGTGGAGGCTGTACAATTACAACATTTAAGAGGCATCTGGATGGGTATATGAATAGGAAGGGTTTGGAGGGATATGGGTCGGGTGCTGGCAGGTGGGACTAGATTGGGTTGGGATATCTGGTCGGTGTGGACGGGTTGGACCGAAGGGTCTGTTTCTGTGCTGTACATCTCGATGACTTTATGACTCTAAGACTATGTTTGATTCTTTTGAACTCAGCATAAGTCTGACCTGGTCCGTTCTTTGTGTTTCTGAACCACTGTCTATATGCTTCTGGTACCAATTCATAAGCACTTAAAATAACCTGTTTAACCTCTTCATAATCTCTTGACCCCTTATCTTGACAGTGCAGTAACTCACTAACCCTGCCTACCAGTCTAGTCTGAACTAGCATTACCCATAAATCCTTGGACCCCTCCATCTGCGAAGCTAATGTTTCAAATGAAATAAAGAAGGCTTCACCAACTTTCTCAGCAAAATGTGGCAGAGTTTTGATATATTTGTAAATATCACTGCCTTCTTTTTTAATCTCCATCCTGTTAACCTGAGTTTGCTAATTTGCAACTTCTTAAGTTCAAATTCTCTCTGTTGTTGCTCAGCTCAGAACCTTCTCTCTCTTTCTTTTTCCTCTCTCTCTTCCTCCTCTCTCCTCTCTCCGTTTCTTCTATCTCGCTCTCTTCCTCTCTCCCTTTCTTCTCTCTCTTTACTCAGCTTAGAACTATTTCTCTCTTTTTCCTCTCTCTCCCTCTCTCTCTCTCCCTTTGTTTATCCTCTAACTCCATTTTCCTCAATAATAATTTACATTTTCCTACCTCTACTGCACTTGTCTGTGTCTCTGACACACCTGAGTGTTTGAGTAAATCCCTTACAATTTCAGCTTTACTTTTGTCCTTGGTTAAACCCAAATCTAACTTCTTTGCTAAGTCTAAAAGTATCGCCTTTTTCTTTCCTTCTGAGCTTTCTTGACAAATTTGAGAATGACCTTCAAATCCCAGAACCTCTTTAACAATTTTAAGAGTCATTTCTCTCACTTTTAATTGAACCAAGCACAAATCACCAAAATTAAACAAATCGCCTCACCCACATTTTATTTAAAGATCTTGGACACTAACCTGCAAGTGGTTCAATCTATTGGATGTTTTGTACTCCCAGATGAATCCATTTCTGTCTAAACCAGTTCAAATCACAAATCCAAGACTCAAACTGTTCAAATCCCGACAACAAGTCCCCAGACTGTTAGGGCACAGGGTAAACCCTTCCTGCTTAATTTAAACCAGCAACACTGAAAAGATTTATCCCGTGCATTAATCTGTGAAAATTAGAGAGGCCAAGAACCAGTTAAAGTAAAAATTAACATCTTTATTCCTTAAAGTATAACAGAGAATAATTAGCTAAGAACTATTTACAACTCCTTCCTCTAACCTATCTTTTACCTTCTCCTTCTACAATACTGGTCTTATAAAACCCCCGATTAAGATTTACCAAATATTCAAATTTCCAAACCACCCAGCTGTTGAATCTCCTGTTTGGATCTTCCTCTGACTTCTTTTCTTCTTAGGGATCTCTGTTTCACAGGTCACTGATAGATAAAGGTACCTTTAAGAGAGTGATTCTCCAGGCAGTCTGTATATTCTAGGGGCTTGGCAGTTCTCCCCTCAACTATTCAATTTTCCCCGGTCTTATACCCCAAAGCATCGGATTATATCATTGGCTTTTAACATTGTCAACATACTAAATTCAAACTTGATTGGAGTTTGGTAGTTTTCGGGGTATACTTCAAACTGATTGGCCAAATTTGAATTTGTTTTTGTCTCCAGGCAACCAGCTACCCTAGCTGCTGGACCACGGATTACATTATATCTTGTTCAGAACACTCGGTGCTGTCAGCTAGTTCTGCTAGCTTTTAACTTTCTTAAGGATACAGTACACCTTCATAACAGGGTCATTGCAGCTTTAGAATGGGATTCTTGAACCTGTTCTGTCATTGAGCAGGAGGGAGCTGTGACCTAACTCCACATACCTGCCTCTGCTTCGTATCCTTTCATCACAAAAGCCGAACCGAACCTTGTCAATCTCTGGTTTGATTTAACACTAATTAACATTTGCAGAAGGTCGTTCCAAACTTCTACCACCTTTCACTGTCGAAATCTTTCCGAATTTCACTCTCGCTTTGGCTATAATTTTGTACAATGCAATGGGTTCTCTCTGTCAAACCTGTCTGTTCCCATTTATATGTTGAAAGCTTTGATCAAGCCCCCCCCTTTTGAAGTTGCAGGGAATGTAATCCCAGTGGGTGTAATGGATCCAGGTTTGGACCGAGTGATTGAAGTTGAAGAGGATCAAAAGTGACCTGATTGAAACTGAAGGATGATTCTTCAGGAAATTGGTGGGGAGAGGGAGGGAGGTGGGAGAGTCTAGGACCCGAGGATGGTTCCTCAGGATGTGTCACCCATTTG
>NC_092741.1:3140644-3275644 GCF_047496795.1 Chiloscyllium punctatum
AACTGAGGCAGTGATGTGATGTATCAGTAATAATGCGAGTTCCCTCATTAACTGAGGCAGTGAGGAGATGTATCAGTAATAATGCTAGTTCCCTCATTAACTGAGGCAGTGAGGAGATGTATCAGTAATAATGCTAGTTCCCTCATTAACTGTGACAGTGAGGAGTTATCTCAGTAATAATGCTAGTTCTCTCATGAACTGAGGCAGTGAGGAGTTATCTCAGTCATAATGCTAGTTCCCTCATTAACTGAGGCAGGAAGGAGATATCTCAGTAATAATGCTAGTTCCCTCATTAATTGAGGCAGGGAGGAGATATCTCAGTAATAATGCTAGTTCCGTCATGAACTGAGGCAGGGAAGAGATATCTCAGTAATAATGCTCGTTCCCTCATTAATTGAGGCAGTGAGGAGATATCTCAGTAATAATGCTAGTTCCCTCATTAACTGAGGCAGTGATGTGATGTATCAGTAATAATGCGAGTTCCCTCATTAACTGAGGCAGTGAGGAGATGTATCAGTAATAATGCTAGTTCCCTCATTAACTGAGGCAGTGAGGAGATGTATCAGTAATAATGCTAGTTCCCTCATTAACTGTGACAGTGAGGAGTTATCTCAGTAATAATGCTAGTTCTCTCATGAACTGAGGCAGTGAGGAGTTATCTCAGTCATAATGCTAGTTCCCTCATTAACTGAGGCAGGAAGGAGATATCTCAGTAATAATGCTAGTTCCCTCATTAATTGAGGCAGGGAGGAGATATCTCAGTAATAATGCTAGTTCCCTCATTAACTGTGACAGTGAGGAGTTATCTCAGTAATAATGCTAGTTCCCTCATGAACTGAGGCAGGGAGGAGATATCTCAGCAATAATGCTAGTTCCCTCATTAACTGTGACAGTGAGGAGTTATCTCAGTAATAATGCTAGTTCCCTCATTAACTGAGGCACGGAGGAGATATCTCAGTAATACTGCTAGTTCCCTCATTAACTGTGACAGTGAGGAGATATCTCAGTAATAAAGCTAGTTCCCTCAGTAACTGAGGCAGTGAGGAGATATCTCAGTAATAATGCTAGTTCCCTCAGTAACTGAGGCAGGGATGAGATATCTCAGTAATAATGCTCGTTCTCTCATTAACTGAGGCAGGGAAGAGATATCTCAGTAATAATGCTCGTTCCCTCATTAATTGAGGCAGTGAGGAGATATCTCAGTAATAATGCTAGTTCCCTCATTAACTGAGGCAGTGATGTGATGTATCAGTAATAATGCTAGTTCCCTCATTAACTGAGGCAGTGAGGAGATGTATCAGTAATAATGCTAGTTCCCTCATTAACTGAGGCAGTGAGGAGATGTATCAGTAATAATGCTAGTTCCCTCATTAACTGTGACAGTGAGGAGTTATCTCAGTAATAATGCTAGTTCTCTCATGAACTGAGGCAGTGAGGAGTTATCTCAGTCATAATGCTAGTTCCCTCATTAACTGAGGCAGGAAGGAGATATCTCAGTAATAATGCTAGTTCCCTCATTAATTGAGGCAGGGAGGAGATATCTCAGTCATAATGCTAGTTCCCTCATTAACTGAGGCAGTGAGGAGTTCTCTCAGTAATAATGCTAGTTCCCTCATTAACTGTGACAGTGAGGAGTTATCTCAGTAATAATGCTAGTTCCCTCATTAACTGAGGCAGTGAGGAGATAACTCAGTAATAATGCTAGTTCCCTCATTAATTGAGGCAGTGAGGAGTTCTCTCAGTAATAATGCTAGTTCCCTCATTAACTGAGACAGTGAGGAGATATCTCAGTAATAATGCTAGTTCCCTCATTAATTGAGGCAGGGAGGAGTTATCTCAGTAATAATGCTAGTTCCCTCATTAACTGAGGCAGTGAGGAGATATCTCAGTAATAATGCTAGTTCCCTCATTAATTGAGGCAGTGAGGAGTTCTCTCAGTAATAATGCTAGTTCCCTCATTAACTGAGACAGTGAGGAGATATCTCAGTAATAATGCTAGATCTCTCATTAATTGAGGCAGGGAGGAGTTATCTCAGTAATAATGCTAGTTCCCTCATTAATTGAGGCAGTGAGGAGTTATCTCAGTAATAATGCGCGTTCCCTCATTAACTGAGACAGTGAGGAGATATCTCAGTAATAATGCTAGTTCCCTCATTAACAGAGGCACTGAGGAGATATCTCAGTAATAATGCCAGTTCCCTCATAAACTGAGCCAGTGAGGAGTTATCTCAGTAATAATGCTAGTTCACTCATGAACTGAGGCAGTGAGGAGATATCTCAGTAATAATGCTAGTTCCCTCATTAACTGAGGCAGTGAGGACTTATCTCATTAATAATGCTAGTTCCCTCGTTAACTGAGGCAGTGAGGAGATGTATCAGTAATAATGCCAGTTCCCTCATTAACTGTGACAGTGAGGAGTTATCTCAGTAATAATGCTAGTTCCCTCATGAACTGAGGCAGGGAGGAGATATCTCAGTAATAATGCTAGTTCCCTCATTAACTGTGACAGTGAGGAGTTATCTCAGTAATAATGCTAGTTCCCTCATTAACTGAGGCAGGGAGGAGATATCTCAGTAATACTGCTAGTTCCCTCATTAACTGTGACAGTGAGCAGTTATCTCAGTAATAAAGCTAGTTCCCTTATGAACTGAGGCAGTGAGGAGATATCTCAGTAATAATGCTAGTTCCCTCAGTAACTGAGGCAGGGATGAGATATCTCAGTAATAATGCTCGTTCTCTCATTAACTGAGGCAGGGAAGAGATATCTCAGTAATAATGCTCGTTCCCTCATTAATTGAGGCAGTGAGGAGATATCTCCGTAATAATGCTCGTTCCCTCATTAACTGAGGCAGTGATGTGATGTATCAGTAATAATGCGAGTTCCCTCATTAACTGAGGCAGTGAGGAGATGTATCAGTAATAATGCTAGTTCCCTCATTAACTGAGGCAGTGAGGAGATGTATCAGTAATAATGCTAGTTCCCTCATTAACTGTGACAGTGAGGAGTTATCTCAGTAATAATGCTAGTTCTCTCATGAACTGAGGCAGTGAGGAGTTATCTCAGTCATAATGCTAGTTCCCTCATTAACTGAGGCAGGAAGGAGATATCTCAGGAATAATGCTAGTTCCCTCATTAATTGAGGCAGGGAGGAGATATCTCAGTAATAATGCTAGTTCCCTCATTAACTGTGACAGTGAGGAGTTATCTCAGTAATAATGCTAGTTCCCTCATGAACTGAGGCAGGGAGGAGATATCTCAGTAATAATGCTAGTTCCCTCATTAACTGTGACAGTGAGGAGTTATCTCAGTAATAATGCTAGTTCCCTCATTAACTGAGGCAGTGAGGAGATAACTCAGTAATAATGCTAGTTCCCTCATTAATTGAGGCAGTGAGGAGTTCTCTCAGTAATAATGCTAGTTCCCTCATTAACTGAGACAGTGAGGAGATATCTCAGTAATAATGCTAGTTCCCTCATTAATTGAGGCAGGGAGGAGTTATCTCAGTAATAATGCTAGTTCCCTCATTAACTGAGGCAGTGAGGAGATATCTCAGTAATAATGCTAGTTCCCTCATTAATTGAGGCAGTGAGGAGTTCTCTCAGTAATAATGCTAGTTCCCTCATTAACTGAGACAGTGAGGAGATATCTCAGTAATAATGCTAGATCTCTCATTAATTGAGGCAGGGAGGAGTTATCTCAGTAATAATGCTAGTTCCCTCATTAATTGAGGCAGTGAGGAGTTATCTCAGTAATAATGCGCGTTCCCTCATTAACTGAGACAGTGAGGAGATATCTCAGTAATAATGCTAGTTCCCTCATTAACAGAGGCACTGAGGAGATATCTCAGTAATAATGCCAGTTCCCTCATAAACTGAGCCAGTGAGGAGTTATCTCAGTAATAATGCTAGTTCACTCATGAACTGAGGCAGTGAGGAGATATCTCAGTAATAATGCTAGTTCCCTCATTAACTGAGGCAGTGAGGACTTATCTCATTAATAATGCTAGTTCCCTCGTTAACTGAGGCAGTGAGGAGATGTATCAGTAATAATGCCAGTTCCCTCATTAACTGTGACAGTGAGGAGTTATCTCAGTAATAATGCTAGTTCCCTCATGAACTGAGGCAGGGAGGAGATATCTCAGTAATAATGCTAGTTCCCTCATTAACTGTGACAGTGAGGAGTTATCTCAGTAATAATGCTAGTTCCCTCATTAACTGAGGCAGGGAGGAGATATCTCAGTAATACTGCTAGTTCCCTCATTAACTGTGACAGTGAGCAGTTATCTCAGTAATAAAGCTAGTTCCCTTATGAACTGAGGCAGTGAGGAGATATCTCAGTAATAATGCTAGTTCCCTCAGTAACTGAGGCAGGGATGAGATATCTCAGTAATAATGCTCGTTCTCTCATTAACTGAGGCAGGGAAGAGATATCTCAGTAATAATGCTCGTTCCCTCATTAATTGAGGCAGTGAGGAGATATCTCAGTAATAATGCTCGTTCCCTCATTAACTGAGGCAGTGATGTGATGTATCAGTAATAATGCGAGTTCCCTCATTAACTGAGGCAGTGAGGAGATGTATCAGTAATAATGCTAGTTCCCTCATTAACTGAGGCAGTGAGGAGATGTATCAGTAATAATGCTAGTTCCCTCATTAACTGTGACAGTGAGGAGTTATCTCAGTAATAATGCTAGTTCTCTCATGAACTGAGGCAGTGAGGAGTTATCTCAGTCATAATGCTAGTTCCCTCATTAACTGAGGCAGGAAGGAGATATCTCAGTAATAATGCTAGTTCCCTCATTAATTGAGGCAGGGAGGAGATATCTCAGTAATAATGCTAGTTCCCTCATTAACTGTGACAGTGAGGAGTTATCTCAGTAATAATGCTAGTTCCCTCATGAACTGAGGCAGGGAGGAGATATCTCAGTAATAATGCTAGTTCCCTCATTAACTGTGACAGTGAGGAGTTATCTCAGTAATAATGCTAGTTCCCTCATTAACTGAGGCAGGGAGGAGATATCTCAGTAATACTGCTAGTTCCCTCAGTAACTGTGACAGTGAGGAGATATCTCAGTAATAAAGCTAGTTCCCTTATGAACTGAGGCAGTGAGGAGATATCTCAGTAATAATGCTAGTTCCCTCAGTAACTGAGGCAGGGATGAGATATCTCAGTAATAATGCTCGTTCTCTCATTAACTGAGGCAGGGAAGAGATATCTCAGTAAGAATGCTAGTTCTCTCATTAATTGAGGCAGTGAGGAGATATCTCAGTAATAATGCTCGTTCCCTCATTAATTGAGGCAGTGAGGAGATATCTCAGTAATAATGCTAGTTCCCTCATTAACTGAGGCAGTGATGTGATGTATCAGTAATAATGCTAGTTCCCTCATTAACTGAGGCAGTGAGGAGATGTATCAGTAATAATGCTAGTTCCCTCATTAACTGAGGCAGTGAGGAGATGTATCAGTAATAATGCTAGTTCCCTCATTAACTGTGACAGTGAGGAGTTATCTCAGTAATAATGCTAGTTCTCTCATGAACTGAGGCAGTGAGGAGTTATCTCAGTCATAATGCTAGTTCCCTCATTAACTGAGGCAGGAAGGAGATATCTCAGTAATAATGCTAGTTCCCTCATTAATTGAGGCAGGGAGGAGATATCTCAGTCATAATGCTAGTTCCCTCATTAACTGAGGCAGTGAGGAGTTCTCTCAGTAATAATGCTAGTTCCCTCATTAACTGTGACAGTGAGGAGTTGTCTCAGTAATAATGCTAGTTCCCTCATTAACTGAGGCAGTGAGGAGATAACTCAGTAATAATGCTAGTTCCCTCATTAATTGAGGCAGTGAGGAGTTCTCTCAGTAATAATGCTAGTTCCCTCATTAACTGAGACAGTGAGGAGATATCTCAGTAATAATGCTAGTTCCCTCATTAACTGAGGCAGTGAGGAGATATCTCAGTAATAATGCTAGTTCCCTCATTAATTGAGGCAGTGAGGAGTTCTCTCAGTAATAATGCTAGTTCCCTCATTAACTGAGACAGTGAGGAGATATCTCAGTAATAATGCTAGATCTCTCATTAATTGAGGCAGGGAGGAGTTATCTCAGTAATAATGCTAGTTCCCTCATTAATTGAGGCAGTGAGGAGTTATCTCAGTAATAATGCGCGTTCCCTCATTAACTGAGACAGTGAGGAGATATCTCAGTAATAATGCTAGTTCCCTCATTAACAGAGGCAGTGAGGAGATATCTCAGTAATAATGCTAGTTCCCTCATTAACTGAGGCAGGGAGGAGATATCTCAGTAATAATGCTAGTTCCCTCATTAACTGAGGCAGGAAGGAGATATCTCAGTAATAATGCTATTTCCCTCATTAACTGAGGCAGTGAGGAGATATCTCAGTAATAATGCTAGTTCCCTCATTAACTGAGGCAGGGAGGAGATATCTCAGTAATAATGCTAGTTCCCTCATTAACTGCGACAGTGAGGAGTTATCTCAGTAATAATGCTAGTTCCCTCATTAATTGAGGCAGTGAGGAGTTATCTCAGTAATAATGCTAGTTCCCTCATTAACTGAGACAGTGAGGAGATATCTCAGTAATACTGCTAGTTCCCTCATTAACTGAGGCAGTGAGGAGATGTATCAGTAATAATGCCAGTTCCCTCATTAACTGAGGCAGGGAGGAGATATCTCAGTAATAATGCTAGTTCCCTCATTAACTGAGGCAGGGAGGAGATATCTCAGTAATAATGCTAGTTCTCTCATTAATTGAGGCAGGGAGGAGATATCTCAGTAATAATGCTCGTTCCCTCAGTAACTGAGGCAGTGAGGAGATATCTCAGTAATAATGCTAGTTCCCTCAGTAACTGAGGCAGGGATGAGATATCTCAGTAATAATGCTCGTTCTCCCATTAACTGAGGCAGGGAGGAGATATCTCAGTAATAATGCTAGTTCTCTCATTAATTGAGGCAGTGAGGAGTTATCTCAGTAATAATGTGCGTTCCCTCATTAACTGAGGCAGTGAGGAGATGTATCAGTAATAATGCCAGTTCCCTCATTAACTGTGACAGTGAGGAGTTATCTCAGTAATAATGCTAGTTCACTCATGAACTGAGGCAGGGCGGAGATATCTCAGTAATAATGCTAGTTCCCTCAGTAACTGAGGCAGTGAGGAGATATCTCAGTAATAATGCTAGTTCCCTCAGTAACTGAGGCAGGGATGAGATATCTCAGTAATAATGCTCGTTCTCCCATTAACTGAGGCAGGGAGGAGATATCTCAGTAATAATGCTAGTTCTCTCATTAATTGAGGCAGTGAGGAGTTATCTCAGTAATAATGCGTGTTTCCTCATTAACTGAGGCAGTGAGGAGATGTATCAGTAATAATGCTAGTTCCCTCATGAACTGAGGCAGTGAGGAGATATCTCAGTAATAATGCTAGTTCCCTCATTAACTGAGGCAGGGAGGAGATATCTCAGTAATAATGCTAGTTCCCTCATTAACTGCGGCAGTGAGGAGTTATCTCAGTAATAATGCTAGTTCCCTCATTAACTGAGGCAGTGAGGAGATGTATCAGTAATAATGCTAGTTCCCTGATTAACTGAGGCAGGGAGGAGTTATCTCAGTAATAATGCTAGTTCCCTCATTAACTGAGGCAGGGAGGAGATATCTCAGTAATAATGCCAGTTCCCTCATAAACTGAGGCAGTGAGGAGTTATCTCAGTAATAATGCTAGTTCACTCATGAACTGAGGCAGTGAGGAGATATCTCAGTAATAATGCTAGTTCCCTCATTAACTGAGGCAGTGAGGAGATATCTCAGTAATAATGCTAGTTCCCTCATTAACTGAGGCAGGGAGGAGATATCTCAGTAATAATGCTAGTTCCCTCATTAACTGAGGCAGGGAGGAGATATCTCAGTAATAATGCTAGTTTCCTCATTAACTGCGACAGTGAGGACTTATCTCAGTAATAATGCTAGTTCCCTCGTTAACTGAGGCAGTGAGGAGATGTATCAGTAATAATGCCAGTTCCCTCATTAACTGTGACAGTGAGGAGTTATCTCAGTAATAATGCTAGTTCCCTCATGAACTGAGGCAGGGAGGAGATATCTCAGTAATAATGCTAGTTCCCTCATTAACTGTGACAGTGAGGAGTTATCTCAGTAATAATGCTAGTTCCCTCATTAACTGAGGCAGGGAGGAGATATCTCAGTAATACTGCTAGTTCCCTCATTAACTGTGACAGTGAGCAGTTATCTCAGTAATAAAGCTAGTTCCCTTATGAACTGAGGCAGTGAGGAGATATCTCAGTAATAATGCTAGTTCCCTCAGTAACTGAGGCAGGGATGAGATATCTCAGTAATAATGCTCGTTCTCTCATTAACTGAGGCAGGGAAGAGATATCTCAGTAATAATGCTCGTTCCCTCATTGATTGAGGCAGTGAGGAGATATCTCAGTAATAATGCTAGTTCCCTCATTAACTGAGGCAGTGATGTGATGTATCAGTAATAATGCGAGTTCCCTCATTAACTGAGGCAGTGAGGAGATGTATCAGTAATAATGCTAGTTCCCTCATTAACTGAGGCAGTGAGGAGATGTATCAGTAATAATGCTAGTTCCCTCATTAACTGAGGCAGTGAGGAGTTATCTCAGTAATAATGCTAGTTCTCTCATGAACTGAGGCAGTGAGGAGTTATCTCAGTCATAATGCTAGTTCCCTCATTAACTGAGGCAGGAAGGAGATATCTCAGTAATAATGCTAGTTCCCTCATTAACTGAGGCAGGATGGAGATATCTCAGTAATAATGCTAATTCCCTCATTAACTGAGGCAGTGAGGAGATATCTCAGTAATAATGCTAGTTCCCTCATTAACTGAGGCAGGGAGGAGATATCTCAGTAATAATGCTAGTTCCCTCATTAACTGCGACAGTGAGGAGTTATCTCAGTAATAATGCTAGTTCCCTCATTAATTGAGGCAGTGAGGAGTTATCTCAGTAATAATGCTAGTTCCCTCATTAACTGAGACAGTGAGGAGATATCTCAGTAATACTGCTAGTTCCCTTATGAACTGAGGCAGTGAGGAGATATCTCAGTAATAATGCTAGTTCCCTCAGTAACTGAGGCAGGGATGAGATATCTCAGTAATAATGCTCGTTCTCTCATTAACTGAGGCAGGGAAGAGATATCTCAGTAAGAATGCTGGTTCTCTCATTAATTGAGGCAGTGAGGAGATATCTCAGTAATAATGCTCGTTCCCTCATTAATTGAGGCAGTGAGGAGATATCTCAGTAATAATGCTAGTTCCCTCATTAACTGAGGCAGTGATGTGATGTATCAGTAATACTGCTAGTTCCCTCATTAACTGAGGCAGTGAGGAGATGTATCAGTAATAATGCTAGTTCCCTCACTAACTGAGGCAGTGAGGAGATGTATCAGTAATAATGCTAGTTCCCTCATTAACTGTGACAGTGAGGAGTTATCTCAGTAATAATGCTAGTTCTCTCATGAACTGAGGCAGTGAGGAGTTATCTCAGTCATAATGCTAGTTCACTCATTAACTGAGGCAGGAAGGAGATATCTCAGTAATAATGCTAGTTCCCTCATTAATTGAGGCAGGGAGGAGATATCTCAGTCATAATGCTAGTTCCCTCATTAACTGAGGCAGTGAGGAGTTCTCTCAGTAATAATGCTAGTTCCCTCATTAACTGAGACAGTGAGGAGATATCTCAGTAATAATGCTAGTTCCCTCATTAACTGAGGCAGTGAGGAGATATCTCAGTAATAATGCTAGTTCCCTCATTAATTGAGGCAGTGAGGAGTTCTCTCAGTAATAATGCTAGTTCCCTCATTAACTGAGACAGTGAGGAGATATCTCAGTAATAATGCTAGATCTCTCATTAATTGAGGCAGGGAGGAGTTATCTCAGTAATAATGCTAGTTCCCTCATTAATTGAGGCAGTGAGGAGTTATCTCAGTAATAATGCGCGTTCCCTCATTAACTGAGACAGTGAGGAGATATCTCAGTAATAATGCTAGTTCCCTCATTAACTGAGGCAGTGAGGAGATATCTCAGTAATAATGCTAGTTCCCTCATTAACTGAGGCAGGGAGGAGATATCTCAGTAATAATGCTAGTTCCCTCATTAACTGAGGCAGGAAGGAGATATCTCAGTAATAATGCTAATTCCCTCATTAACTGAGGCAGTGAGGAGATATCTCAGTAATAATGCTAGTTCCCTCATTAACTGAGGCAGGGAGGAGATATCTCAGTAATACTGCTAGTTCCCTCATTAACTGAGGCAGTGAGGAGTTATCTCAGTAATAATGCTAGTTCCCTCATTAACTGAGACAGTGAGGAGATATCTCAGTAATACTGCTAGTTCCCTCATTAACTGAGGCAGTGAGGAGATGTATCAGTAATAATGCCAGTTCCCTCATTAACTGAGGCAGGGAGGAGATATCTCAGTAATAATGCTAGTTCCCTCATTAACTGCGACAGTGAGGAGTTATCTCAGTAATAATGCTAGTTCCCTCATTAACTGAGGCAGGGAGGAGATATCTCAGTGATAATGCTAGTTCTCTCATTAATTGAGGCAGTGAGGAGATATCTCAGTAAAAATGCCAGTTCCCTCATTAACTGCGACAGTGAGGAGTTATCTCAGTAATAATGCTAGTTCCCTCATTAACTGAGGCAGGGAGGAGATATCTCAGTAATACTGCTAGTTCCCTCATTAAATGAGGCAGTGAGGAGATGTATCAGTAATAATGCAAGTTCCCTCATTAACTGAGGCAGGGAGGAGATATCTCAGTAATAATGCTAGTTCCCTCATTAACTGCGACAGTGAGGAGTTATCTCAGTAATAATGCTAGTTCCCTCATTAACTGAGGCAGGGAGGAGATATCTCAGTAATAATGCTAGTTCTCTCATTAATTGAGGCAGGGATGAGATATCTCAGTAATAATGCTAGTTCCCTCAGTAACTGAGGCAGTGAGGAGATATCTCAGTAATAATGCTAGTTCCCTCAGTAACTGAGGCAGGGATGAGATATCTCAGTAATAATGCTCGTTCTCCCATTAACTGAGGCAGGGAGGAGATATCTCAGTAATAATGCTAGTTCTCTCATTAATTGAGGCAGTGAGGAGTTATCTCAGTAATAATGTGCGTTCCCTCATTAACTGAGGCAGTGAGGAGATGTATCAATAATAATGCCAGTTCCCTCATTAACTGTGACAGTGAGGAGTTATCTCAGTAATAATGCTAGTTCACTCATGAACTGAGGCAGGGCGGAGATATCTCAGTAATAATGCTAGTTCCCTCAGTAACTGAGGCAGTGAGGAGATATCTCAGTAATAATGCTAGTTCCCTCAGTAACTGAGGCAGGGATGAGATATCTCAGTAATAATGCTCGTTCTCCCATTAACTGAGGCAGGGAGGAGATATCTTAGTAATAATGCTAGTTCTCTCATTAATTGAGGCAGTGAGGAGATATCTCAGTAATACTGCTAGTTCCCTCATTAACTGTGACAGTGAGGAGATATCTCAGTAATAAAGCTAGTTCCCTCATTAACTGAGGCAGGGAGGAGATATCTCAGTAATAATGCGCGTTTCCTCATTAACTGAGGCAGTGAGGAGATGTATCAGTAATAATGCTAGTTCCCTCATGAACTGAGGCAGTGAGGAGATATCTCAGTAATAATGCTAGTTCCCTCATTAACTGAGGCAGGGAGGAGATATCTCAGTAATAATGCTAGTTCCCTCATTAACTGAGGCAGGGAGGAGATATCTCAGTAATAATGCTAGTTCCCTCATTAACTGCGACAGTGAGGAGTTATCTCAGTAATAATGCTAGTTCCCTCATTAACTGAGGCAGTGAGATGTCTCAGTAATAATGCTAGTTCCCTGATTAACTGAGGCAGGGAGGAGTTATCTCAGTAATAATGTTAGTTCCCTCATTAACTGAGGCAGGGAGGAGATATATCAGTAATAATGCCAGTTCCCTCATAAACTGAGGCAGTGAGGAGTTATCTCCGTAATAATGCTAGTTCACTCATGAACTGAGGCAGTGAGGAGATATCTCAGTAATAATGCTAGTTCCCTCATTAACTGAGGCAGTGAGGAGATATCTCAGTAATAATGCTAGTTCCCTCATTAACTGAGGCAGGGAGGAGATATCTCAGTAATAATGCTAGTTCCCTCATTAACTGAGGCAGGGAGGAGATATCTCAGTAATAATGCTAGTTCCCTCATTAACTGCGACAGTGAGGACTTATCTCAGGAATAATGCTAGTTCCCTCGTTAACTGAGGCAGTGAGGAGATGTATCAGTAATAATGCCAGTTCCCTCATTAACTGTGACAGTGAGGAGATATCTCAGTAATAATGCTAGTTCCCTCATTAACTGAGGCAGGGAGGAGATATCTCAGTAATAATGCTAGTTCCCTCATTAACTGCGACAGTGAGGACTTATCTCAGTAATAATGCTAGTTCCCTCGTTAACTGAGGCAGTGAGGAGATGTATCAGTAATAATGCCAGTTCCCTCATTAACTGTGACAGTGAGGAGTTATCTCAGTAATAATGCTAGTTCCCTTATGAACTGAGGCAGTGAGGAGATATCTCAGTAATAATGCTAGTTCCCTCATTAACTGAGGCAGTGATGTGATGTATCAGTAATAATGCGAGTTCCCTCATTAACTGAGGCAGTGAGGAGATGTATCAGTAATAATGCTAGTTCCCTCACTAACTGAGGCAGTGAGGAGATGTATCAGTAATAATGCTAGTTCCCTCATTAACTGTGACAGTGAGGAGTTATCTCAGTTATAATGCTAGTTCTCTCATGAACTGAGGCAGTGAGGAGTTATCTCAGTCATAATGCTAGTTCCCTCATTAACTGAGGCAGGAAGGAGATATCTCAGTAATAATGCTAGTTCCCTCATTAATTGAGGCAGGGAGGAGATATCTCAGTAATAATGCTAGTTCCCTCATTAACTGTGACAGTGAGGAGTTATCTCAGTAATAATGCTAGTTCCCTCATGAACTGAGGCAGGGAGGAGATATCTCAGTAATAATGCTAGTTCCCTCATTAACTGTGACAGTGAGGAGTTATCTCAGTAATAATGCTAGTTCCCTCATTAACTGAGGCAGGGAGGAGATATCTCAGTAATACTGCTCGTTCCCTCATTAACTGTGACAGTGAGGAGATATCTCAGTAATAAAGCTAGTTCCCTTATGAACTGAGGCAGTGAGGAGATATCTCAGTAATAATGCTAGTTCCCTCAGTAACTGAGGCAGGGATGAGATATCTCAGTAATAATGCTCGTTCTCTCATTAACTGAGGCAGGGAAGAGATATCTCAGTAATACTGCTAGTTCCCTCATTCACTGTGACAGTGAGCAGTTATCTCAGTAATAAAGCTAGTTCCCTTATGAACTGAGGCAGTGAGGAGATATCTCAGTAATAATGCTAGTTCCCTCATTAACTGAGGCAGTGATGTGATGTATCAGTAATAATGCTAGTTCCCTCATTAACTGAGGCAGTGAGGAGATGTATCAGTAATAATGCTAGTTCCCTCACTAACTGAGGCAGTGAGGAGATGTATCAGTAATAATGCTAGTTCCCTCATTAACTGTGACAGTGAGGAGTTATCTCAGTAATAATGCTAGTTCTCTCATGAACTGAGGCAGTGAGGAGTTATCTCAGTCATAATGCTAGTTCCCTCATTAACTGAGGCAGGAAGGAGATATCTCAGTAATAATGCTAGTTCCCTCATTAATTGAGGCAGGGAGGAGATATCTCAGTCATAATGCTAGTTCCCTCATTAACTGAGGCAGTGAGGAGTTCTCTCAGTAATAATGCTAGTTCCCTCATTAACTGTGACAGTGAGGAGTTATCTCAGTAATAATGCTAGTTCCCTCATTAACTGAGGCAGTGAGGAGATAACTCAGTAATAATGCTAGTTCCCTCATTAATTGAGGCAGTGAGGAGTTCTCTCAGTAATAATGCTAGTTCCCTCATTAACTGAGACATTGAGGAGATATCTCAGTAATAATGCTAGTTCCCTCATTAACTGAGGCAGTGAGGAGATATCTCAGTAATAATGCTAGTTCCCTCATTAATTGAGGCAGTGAGGAGTTCTCTCAGTAATAATGCTAGTTCCCTCATTAACTGAGACAGTGAGGAGATATCTCAGTAATAATGCTAGATCTCTCATTAATTGAGGCAGGGAGGAGTTATCTCAGTAATAATGCTAGTTCCCTCATTAATTGAGGCAGTGAGGAGTTATCTCAGTAATAATGCGCGTTCCCTCATTAACTGAGACAGTGAGGAGATATCTCAGTAATAATGCTAGTTCCCTCATTAACTGAGGCAGTGAGGAGATATCTCAGTAATAATGCTAGTTCCCTCATTAACTGAGGCAGGGAGGAGATATCTCAGTAATAATGCTAGTTCCCTCATTAACTGAGGCAGGAAGGAGATATCTCAGTAATAATGCTAATTCCCTCATTAACTGAGGCAGTGAGGAGATATCTCAGTAATAATGCTAGTTCCCTCATTAACTGAGGCAGGGAGGAGATATCTCAGTAATAATGCTAGTTCCCTCATTAACTGCGACAGTGAGGAGTTATCTCAGTAATAATGCTAGTTCCCTCATTAATTGAGGCAGTGAGGAGTTATCTCAGTAATAATGCTAGTTCCCTCATTAACTGAGACAGTGAGGAGATATCTCAGTAATACTGCTAGTTCCCTCATTAACTGAGGCAGTGAGGAGATGTATCAGTAATAATGCCAGTTCCCTCATTAACTGAGGCAGGGAGGAGATATCTCAGTAATAATGCTAGTTCCCTCATTAACTGCGACAGTGAGGAGTTATCTCAGTAATAATGCTAGTTCCCTCATTAACTGAGGCAGGGAGGAGATATCTCAGTGATAATGCTAGTTCTCTCATTAATTGAGGCAGTGAGGAGATATCTCAGTAAAAATGCCAGTTCCCTCATTAACTGCGACAGTGAGGAGTTATCTCAGTAATAATGCTAGTTCCCTCATTAACTGAGGCAGGGAGGAGATATCTCAGTAATACTGCTAGTTCCCTCATTAAATGAGGCAGTGAGGAGATGTATCAGTAATAATGCAAGTTCCCTCATTAACTGAGGCAGGGAGGAGATATCTCAGTAATAATGCTAGTTCCCTCATTAACTGCGACAGTGAGGAGTTATCTCAGTAATAATGCTAGTTCCCTCATTAACTGAGGCAGTGAGGAGATAACTCAGTAATAATGCTAGTTCTCTCATTAATTGAGGCAGTGAGGAGTTCTCTCAGTAATAATGCTAGTTCCCTCATTAACTGAGACAGTGAGGAGATATCTCAGTAATAATGCTAGTTCCCTCATTAACTGAGGCAGTGAGGAGATATCTCAGTAATAATGCTAGTTCCCTCATTAATTGAGGCAGTGAGGAGTTCTCTCAGTAATAATGCTAGTTCCCTCATTAACTGAGACAGTGAGGAGATATCTCAGTAATAATGCTAGATCTCTCATTAATTGAGGCAGGGAGGAGTTATCTCAGTAATAATGCTAGTTCCCTCATTAATTGAGGCAGTGAGGAGTTATCTCAGTAATAATGCGCGTTCCCTCATTAACTGAGACAGTGAGGAGATATCTCAGTAATAATGCTAGTTCCCTCATTAACTGAGGCAGTGAGGAGATATCTCAGTAATAATGCTAGTTCCCTCATTAACTGAGGCAGGGAGGAGATATCTCAGTAATAATGCTAGTTCCCTCATTAACTGAGGCAGGAAGGAGATATCTCAGTAATAATGCTAATTCCCTCATTAACTGAGGCAGTGAGGAGATATCTCAGTAATAATGCTAGTTCCCTCATTAACTGAGGCAGGGAGGAGATATCTCAGTAATAATGCTAGTTCCCTCATTAACTGCGACAGTGAGGAGTTATCTCAGTAATAATGCTAGTTCCCTCATTAATTGAGGCAGTGAGGAGTTATCTCAGTAATAATGCTAGTTCCCTCATTAACTGAGACAGTGAGGAGATATCTCAGTAATACTGCTAGTTCCCTCACTAACTGAGGCAGTGAGGAGATGTATCAGTAATAATGCTAGTTCCCTCATTAACTGTGACAGTGAGGAGTTATCTCAGTAATAATGCTAGTTCTCTCATGAACTGAGGCAGTGAGGAGTTATCTCAGTCATAATGCTAGTTCCCTCATTAACTGAGGCAGGAAGGAGATATCTCAGTAATAATGCTAGTTCCCTCATTAATTGAGGCAGGGAGGAGATATCTCAGTCATAATGCTAGTTCCCTCATTAACTGAGGCAGTGAGGAGTTCTCTCAGTAATAATGCTAGTTCCCTCATTAACTGTGACAGTGAGGAGTTATCTCAGTAATAATGCTAGTTCCCTCATTAACTGAGGCAGTGAGGAGATAACTCAGTAATAATGCTAGTTCCCTCATTAATTGAGGCAGTGAGGAGTTCTCTCAGTAATAATGCTAGTTCCCTCATTAACTGCGACAGTGAGGAGTTATCTCAGTAATAATGCTAGTTCCCTCATTAACTGAGGCAGGGAGGAGATATCTCAGTAATACTGCTAGTTCCCTCATTAAATGAGGCAGTGAGGAGATGTATTAGTAATAATGCAAGTTCCCTCATTAACTGAGGCAGGGAGGAGATATCTCAGTAATAATGCTAGTTCCCTCATTAACTGCGACAGTGAGGAGTTATCTCAGTAATAATGCTAGTTCCCTCATTAACTGAGGCAGTGAGGAGATAACTCAGTAATAATGCTAGTTCTCTCATTAATTGAGGCAGTGAGGAGTTCTCTCAGTAATAATGCTAGTTCCCTCATTAACTGAGACAGTGAGGAGATATCTCAGTAATAATGCTAGTTCCCTCATTAACTGAGGCAGTGAGGAGATATCTCAGTAATAATGCTAGTTCCCTCATTAATTGAGGCAGTGAGGAGTTCTCTCAGTAATAATGCTAGTTCCCTCATTAACTGAGACAGTGAGGAGATATCTCAGTAATAATGCTAGATCTCTCATTAATTGAGGCAGGGAGAAGTTATCTCAGTAATAATGCTAGTTCCCTCATTAATTGAGGCAGTGAGGAGTTATCTCAGTAATAATGCGCGTTCCCTCATTAACTGAGACAGTGAGGAGATATCTCAGTAATAATGCTAGTTCCCTCATTAACTGAGGCAGTGAGGAGATATCTCAGTAATAATGCTAGTTCCCTCATTAACTGAGGCAGGGAGGAGATATCTCAGTAATAATGCTAGTTCCCTCATTAACTGAGGCAGGAAGGAGATATCTCAGTAATAATGCTAATTCCCTCATTAACTGAGGCAGTGAGGAGATATCTCAGTAATAATGCTAGTTCCCTCATTAACTGAGGCAGGGAGGAGATATCTCAGTAATAATGCTAGTTCCCTCATTAACTGCGACAGTGAGGAGTTATCTCAGTAATAATGCTAGTTCCCTCATTAATTGAGGCAGTGAGGAGTTATCTCAGTAATAATGCTAGTTCCCTCATTAACTGAGACAGTGAGGAGATATCTCAGTAATACTGCTAGTTCCCTCATTAACTGAGGCAGTGTGGAGATGTATCAGTAGTAATGCCAGTTCCCTCATTAACTGAGGCAGGGAGGAGATATCTCAGTAATAATGCTAGTTCCCTCATTAACTGCGACAGTGAGGAGTTATCTCAGTAATAATGCTAGTTCCCTCATTAACTGAGGCAGGGAGGAGATATCTCAGTAATAATGCTAGTTCTCTCATTAATTGAGGCAGTGAGGAGATATCTCAGTAAAAATGCCAGTTCCCTCATTAACTGCGACAGTGAGGAGTTATCTCAGTAATAATGCTAGTTCCCTCATTAACTGAGACAGTGAGGAGATATCTCAGTAATACTGCTAGTTCCCTCATTAACTGAGGCAGTGAGGAGATGTATCAGTAATAATGCCAGTTCCCTCATTAACTGAGGCAGGGAGGAGATATCTCAGTAATAATGCTAGTTCCCTCATTAACTGCGACAGTGAGGAGTTATCTCAGTAATAATGCTAGTTCCCTCATTAACTGAGGCAGGGAGGAGATATCTCAGTAATAATGCTAGTTCTCTCATTAATTGAGGCAGTGAGGAGATATCTCAGTAAAAATGCCAGTTCCCTCATTAACTGCGACAGTGAGGAGTTATCTCAGTAATAATCTAGTTCCCTCATTAACTGTGACAGTGAGGAATTATCTCAGTAATAATGCTAGTTCCCTCATTAACTGAGGTAGGGAGGAGTTATCTCAGTAATAATGCTAGTTCCCTCATTAACTGCGACAGTGAGGGGTTGTCTCAGTAATGATGCTAGTTCACTCATTAACTGAGGCAGGAAGGAGATATCTCAGTAATAATGCTAGTTCCCTCATTAACTGAGTCAGTGAGGAGATATCTCAGTAATAATGCTAGTTCCCTCATTAACTGAGGCAGGGAGGAGATATCTCAGTAATAATGCTAGTTCCCTCATTAACTGAGGCAGTGAGGAGATATCTCAGTAATAATGCTAGTTCCCTCATTAACTGAGGCAGGGAGGAGATATCTCAGTAATAATGCTAGTTCCCTCATTAACTGCGACAGTGAGGAGTTATCTCAGTAATAATGCTAGTTCCCTCATTAATTGAGGCAGTGAGGAGTTATCTCAGTAATAATGCTAGTTCCCTCATTAACTGAGACAGTGAGGAGATATCTCAGTAATACTGCTAGTTCCCTCATTAACTGAGGCAGTGAGGAGATGTATCAGTAATAATGCCAGTTCCCTCATTAACTGAGGCAGGGAGGAGATATCTCAGTAATAATGCTAGTTCCCTCATTAACTGCGACAGTGAGGAGTTATCTCAGTAATAATGCTAGTTCCCTCATTAACTGAGGCAGGGAGGAGATATCTCAGTAATAATGCTAGTTCTCTCATTAATTGAGGCAGTGAGGAGATATCTCAGTAAAAATGCCAGTTCCCTCATTAACTGCGACAGTGAGGAGTTATCTCAGTAATAATGCTAGTTCCCTCATTAACTGAGACAGTGAGGAGATATCTCAGTAATACTGCTAGTTCCCTCATTAACTGAGGCAGTGAGGAGATGTATCAGTAATAATGCCAGTTCCCTCATTAACTGAGGCAGGGAGGAGATATCTCAGTAAAAATGCCAGTTCCCTCATTAACTGCGACAGTGAGGAGTTATCTCAGTAATAATGCTAGTTCCCTCATTAACTGAGACAGTGAGGAGATATCTCAGTAATACTGCTAGTTCCCTCATTAACTGAGGCAGTGAGGAGATGTATCAGTAATAATGCCAGTTCCCTCATTAACTGAGGCAGGGAGGAGATATCTCAGTAATAATGCTAGTTCCCTCATTAACTGCGACAGTGAGGAGTTATCTCAGTAATAATGCTAGTTCCCTCATTAACTGAGGCAGGGAGGAGATATCTCAGTAATAATGCTAGTTCTCTCATTAATTGAGGCAGTGAGGAGATATCTCAGTAAAAATGCCAGTTCCCTCATTAACTGCGACAGTGAGGAGTTATCTCAGTAATAATCTAGTTCCCTCATTAACTGTGACAGTGAGGAATTATCTCAGTAATAATGCTAGTTCCCTCATTAACTGAGGTAGGGAGGAGTTATCTCAGTAATAATGCTAGTTCCCTCATTAACTGCGACAGTGAGGGGTTGTCTCAGTAATGATGCTAGTTCACTCATTAACTGAGGCAGGAAGGAGATATCTCAGTAATAATGCTAGTTCCCTCATTAACTGAGTCAGTGAGGAGATATCTCAGTAATAATGCTAGTTCCCTCATTAACTGAGGCAGGGAGGAGATATCTCAGTAATAATGCTAGTTCCCTCATTAACTGAGGCAGTGAGGAGATATCTCAGTAATAATGCTAGTTCCCTCATTAACTGAGGCAGGGAGGAGATATCTCAGTAATAATGCTAGTTCCCTCATTAATTGAGGCAGTGAGGAGTTATCTCAGTAATAATGCTAGTTGCCTCATTAACTGAGACAGTGAGGGGATATCTCAGTAATAATGCTAGTTCCTTCATTAACTCACGCAGTGAGGAGATGTATCAGTAATAATGCCAGTTCCCTCATTAACTGCGACAGTGAGGAGTTATCTCAGTAATAATGCTAGTTCACTCATGAACTGAGGCAGTGAGGAGATATCTCAGTAATAATGCTAGTTCCCTCATTAACTGTGACAGTGAGGAGTTATCTCAGTAATAAAGCTAGTTCCCTCATTAACTGAGGCAGGCAGGAGTTATCTCAGTAATAATGCAATTTCCCTCATTAACTGAGGCAGGGAGGAGTTATCTCAGTAATAATGCTAGTTCCCTCATTAACTGAGGCAGGGAGGAGATATCTCAGTAATAATGCTAGTTCCCTCATTAACTGAGGCTGTGAGGTGTTCTCACAGTAATAATGTGAGTTCCCTCATTAACTGAGGCAGTGAGGAGTTATCTCAGTAATAATGCTAGTTCCCTTATTAACTGAGGCAGTGAGGAGTTATCTCAGTAATAATGCTAGTTCCCTCATTAACTGAGGCAGGGAGGAGATATCTCAATAATAATGCTAGTTCCCTCATTAACTGAGGCTGTGAGGTGTTCTCACAGTAATAATGTGAGTTCCCTCATTAACTGAGGCAGTGAGGAGTTATCTCAGTAATAATGGTAGTTCCCTTATTAACTGAGGCAGTGAGGAGATATCTCAGTAATAATGCTAGTTTCCTCATTAACTGAAGCAGTGAGGAGATATCTCAGTAATAATGCTAGTTCTCTCATTAATTGAGGCAGTGAGGAGATATCTCAGTAAAAATGCCAGTTCCCTCATTAACTGCGACAGTGAGGAGTTATCTCAGTAATAATGCTAGTTCCCTCATTAACTGAGACAGTGAGGAGATATCTCAGTAATACTGCTAGTTCCCTCATTAACTGAGGCAGTGAGGAGATGTATCAGTAATAATGCCAGTTCCCTCATTAACTGAGGCAGGGAGGAGATATCTCAGTAATAATGCTAGTTCCCTCATTAACTGCGACAGTGAGGAGTTATCTCAGTAATAATGCTAGTTCCCTCATTAACTGAGGCAGGGAGGAGATATCTCAGTGATAATGCTAGTTCTCTCATTAATTGAGGCAGTGAGGAGATATCTCAGTAAAAATGCCAGTTCCCTCATTAACTGCGACAGTGAGGAGTTATCTCAGTAATAATGCTAGTTCCCTCATTAACTGAGGCAGGGAGGAGATATCTCAGTAATACTGCTAGTTCCCTCATTAAATGAGGCAGTGAGGAGATGTATCAGTAATAATGCAAGTTCCCTCATTAACTGAGGCAGGGAGGAGATATCTCAGTAATAATGCTAGTTCCCTCATTAACTGCGACAGTGAGGAGTTATCTCAGTAATAATGCTAGTTCCCTCATTAACTGAGGCAGTGAGGAGATAACTCAGTAATAATGCTAGTTCTCTCATTAATTGAGGCAGTGAGGAGTTCTCTCAGTAATAATGCTAGTTCCCTCATTAACTGAGACAGTGAGGAGATATCTCAGTAATAATGCTAGTTCCCTCATTAACTGAGGCAGTGAGGAGATATCTCAGTAATAATGCTAGTTCCCTCATTAATTGAGGCAGTGAGGAGTTCTCTCAGTAATAATGCTAGTTCCCTCATTAACTGAGACAGTGAGGAGATATCTCAGTAATAATGCTAGATCTCTCATTAATTGAGGCAGGGAGGAGTTATCTCAGTAATAATGCTAGTTCCCTCATTAATTGAGGCAGTGAGGAGTTATCTCAGTAATAATGCGCGTTCCCTCATTAACTGAGACAGTGAGGAGATATCTCAGTAATAATGCTAGTTCCCTCATTAACTGAGGCAGTGAGGAGATATCTCAGTAATAATGCTAGTTCCCTCATTAACTGAGGCAGGGAGGAGATATCTCAGTAATAATGCTAGTTCCCTCATTAACTGAGGCAGGAAGGAGATATCTCAGTAATAATGCTAATTCCCTCATTAACTGAGGCAGTGAGGAGATATCTCAGTAATAATGCTAGTTCCCTCATTAACTGAGGCAGGGAGGAGATATCTCAGTAATAATGCTAGTTCCCTCATTAACTGCGACAGTGAGGAGTTATCTCAGTAATAATGCTAGTTCCCTCATTAATTGAGGCAGTGAGGAGTTATCTCAGTAATAATGCTAGTTCCCTCATTAACTGAGACAGTGAGGAGATATCTCAGTAATACTGCTAGTTCCCTCACTAACTGAGGCAGTGAGGAGATGTATCAGTAATAATGCTAGTTCCCTCATTAACTGTGACAGTGAGGAGTTATCTCAGTAATAATGCTAGTTCTCTCATGAACTGAGGCAGTGAGGAGTTATCTAAGTCATAATGCTAGTTCCCTCATTAACTGAGGCAGGAAGGAGATATCTCAGTAATAATGCTAGTTCCCTCATTAATTGAGGCAGGGAGGAGATATCTCAGTCATAATGCTAGTTCCCTCATTAACTGAGGCAGTGAGGAGTTCTCTCAGTAATAATGCTAGTTCCCTCATTAACTGTGACAGTGAGGAGTTATCTCAGTAATAATGCTAGTTCCCTCATTAACTGAGGCAGTGAGGAGATAACTCAGTAATAATGCTAGTTCCCTCATTAATTGAGGCAGTGAGGAGTTCTCTCAGTAATAATGCTAGTTCCCTCATTAACTGCGACAGTGAGGAGTTATCTCAGTAATAATGCTAGTTCCCTCATTAACTGAGGCAGGGAGGAGATATCTCAGTAATACTGCTAGTTCCCTCATTAAATGAGGCAGTGAGGAGATGTATCAGTAATAATGCAAGTTCCCTCATTAACTGAGGCAGGGAGGAGATATCTCAGTAATAATGCTAGTTCCCTCATTAACTGCGACAGTGAGGAGTTATCTCAGTAATAATGCTAGTTCCCTCATTAACTGAGGCAGTGAGGAGATAACTCAGTAATAATGCTAGTTCTCTCATTAATTGAGGCAGTGAGGAGTTCTCTCAGTAATAATGCTAGTTCCCTCATTAACTGAGACAGTGAGGAGATATCTCAGTAATAATGCTAGTTCCCTCATTAACTGAGGCAGTGAGGAGATATCTCAGTAATAATGCTAGTTCCCTCATTAATTGAGGCAGTGAGGAGTTCTCTCAGTAATAATGCTAGTTCCCTCATTAACTGAGACAGTGAGGAGATATCTCAGTAATAATGCTAGATCTCTCATTAATTGAGGCAGGGAGGAGTTATCTCAGTAATAATGCTAGTTCCCTCATTAATTGAGGCAGTGAGGAGTTATCTCAGTAATAATGCGCGTTCCCTCATTACCTGAGACAGTGAGGAGATATCTCAGTAATAATGCTAGTTCCCTCATTAACTGAGGCAGTGAGGAGATATCTCAGTAATAATGCTAGTTCCCTCATTAACTGAGGCAGGAAGGAGATATCTCAGTAATAATGCTAATTCCCTCATTAACTGAGGCAGTGAGGAGATATCTCAGTAATAATGCTAGTTCCCTCATTAACTGAGGCAGGGAGGAGATATCTCAGTAATAATGCTAGTTCCCTCATTAACTGCGACAGTGAGGAGTTATCTCAGTAATAATGCTAGTTCCCTCATTAATTGAGGCAGTGAGGAGTTATCTCAGTAATAATGCTAGTTCCCTCATTAACTGAGACAGTGAGGAGATATCTCAGTAATACTGCTAGTTCCCTCATTAACTGAGGCAGTGAGGAGATGTATCAGTAGTAATGCCAGTTCCCTCATTAACTGAGGCAGGGAGGAGATATCTCAGTAATAATGCTAGTTCCCTCATTAACTGCGACAGTGAGGAGTTATCTCAGTAATAATGCTAGTTCCCTCATTAACTGAGGCAGGGAGGAGATATCTCAGTAATAATGCTAGTTCTCTCATTAATTGAGGCAGTGAGGAGATATCTCAGTAAAAATGCCAGTTCCCTCATTAACTGCGACAGTGAGGAGTTATCTCAGTAATAATGCTAGTTCCCTCATTAACTGAGACAGTGAGGAGATATCTCAGTAATACTGCTAGTTCCCTCATTAACTGAGGCAGTGAGGAGATGTATCAGTAATAATGCCAGTTCCCTCATTAACTGAGGCAGGGAGGAGATATCTCAGTAATAATGCTAGTTCCCTCATTAACTGCGACAGTGAGGAGTTATCTCAGTAATAATGCTAGTTCCCTCATTAACTGAGGCAGGGAGGAGATATCTCAGTAATAATGCTAGTTCTCTCATTAATTGAGGCAGTGAGGAGATATCTCAGTAAAAATGCCAGTTCCCTCATTAACTGCGACAGTGAGGAGTTATCTCAGTAATAATCTAGTTCCCTCATTAACTGTGACAGTGAGGAATTATCTCAGTAATAATGCTAGTTCCCTCATTAACTGAGGTAGGGAGGAGTTATCTCAGTAATAATGCTAGTTCCCTCATTAACTGCGACAGTGAGGGGTTGTCTCAGTAATGATGCTAGTTCACTCATTAACTGAGGCAGGAAGGAGATATCTCAGTTATAATGCTAGTTCCCTCATTAACTGAGTCAGTGAGGAGATATCTCAGTAATAATGCTAGTTCCCTCA
This sequence comes from Chiloscyllium punctatum, assembly GCF_047496795.1. NCBI lineage: Eukaryota > Metazoa > Chordata > Chondrichthyes > Orectolobiformes > Hemiscylliidae > Chiloscyllium > Chiloscyllium punctatum. The sequence continues at coordinate 3,165,284 of NC_092741.1, forward strand.
TTAACTGAGGCAGGGAGGAGATATCTCAGTAATAATGCTAGTTCCCTCATTAACTGAGGCAGTGAGGAGATATCTCAGTAATAATGCTAGTTCCCTCATTAACTGAGGCAGGGAGGAGATATCTCAGTAATAATGCTAGTTCCCTCATTAACTGCGACAGTGAGGAGTTATCTCAGTAATAATGCTAGTTCCCTCATTAATTGAGGCAGTGAGGAGTTATCTCAGTAATAATGCTAGTTCCCTCATTAACTGAGACAGTGAGGAGATATCTCAGTAATACTGCTAGTTCCCTCATTAACTGAGGCAGTGAGGAGATGTATCAGTAATAATGCCAGTTCCCTCATTAACTGAGGCAGGGAGGAGATATCTCAGTAATAATGCTAGTTCCCTCATTAACTGCGACAGTGAGGAGTTATCTCAGTAATAATGCTAGTTCCCTCATTAACTGAGGCAGGGAGGAGATATCTCAGTAATAATGCTAGTTCTCTCATTAATTGAGGCAGTGAGGAGATATCTCAGTAAAAATGCCAGTTCCCTCATTAACTGCGACAGTGAGGAGTTATCTCAGTAATAATGCTAGTTCCCTCATTAACTGAGGCAGGGAGGAGATATCTCAGTAATACTGCTAGTTCCCTCATTAACTGAGGCAGTGAGGAGATGTATCAGTAATAATGCCAGTTCCCTCATTAACTGAGGCAGGGAGGAGATATCTCAGTAAAAATGCCAGTTCCCTCATTAACTGCGACAGTGAGGAGTTATCTCAGTAATAATGCTAGTTCCCTCATTAACTGAGACAGTGAGGAGATATCTCAGTAATACTGCTAGTTCCCTCATTAACTGAGGCAGTGAGGAGATGTATCAGTAATAATGCCAGTTCCCTCATTAACTGAGGCAGGGAGGAGATATCTCAGTAATAATGCTAGTTCCCTCATTAACTGCGACAGTGAGGAGTTATCTCAGTAATAATGCTAGTTCCCTCATTAACTGAGGCAGGGAGGAGATATCTCAGTAATAATGCTAGTTCTCTCATTAATTGAGGCAGTGAGGAGATATCTCAGTAAAAATGCCAGTTCCCTCATTAACTGCGACAGTGAGGAGTTATCTCAGTAATAATCTAGTTCCCTCATTAACTGTGACAGTGAGGAATTATCTCAGTAATAATGCTAGTTCCCTCATTAACTGAGGTAGGGAGGAGTTATCTCAGTAATAATGCTAGTTCCCTCATTAACTGCAACAGTGAGGGGTTGTCTCAGTAATGATGCTAGTTCACTCATTAACTGAGGCAGGAAGGAGATATCTCAGTAATAATGCTAGTTCCCTCATTAACTGAGTCAGTGAGGAGATATCTCAGTAATAATGCTAGTTCCCTCATTAACTGAGGCAGGGAGGAGATATCTCAGTAATAATGCTAGTTCCCTCATTAACTGAGGCAGTGAGGAGATATCTCAGTAATAATGCTAGTTCCCTCATTAACTGAGGCAGGGAGGAGATATCTCAGTAATAATGCTAGTTCCCTCATTAACTGAGGCAGTGAGGAGTTATCTCAGTAATAATGCTAGTTGCCTCATTAACTGAGACAGTGAGGGGATATCTCAGTAATAATGCTAGTTCCTTCATTAACTCACGCAGTGAGGAGATGTATCAGTAATAATGCCAGTTCCCTCATTAACTGCGACAGTGAGGAGTTATCTCAGTAATAATGCTAGTTCACTCATGAACTGAGGCAGTGAGGAGATATCTCAGTAATAATGCTAGTTCCCTCATTAACTGTGACAGTGAGGAGTTATCTCAGTAATAAAGCTAGTTCCCTCATTAACTGAGGCAGGCAGGAGTTATCTCAGTAATAATGCAATTTCCCTCATTAACTGAGGCAGGGAGGAGTTATCTCAGTAATAATGCTAGTTCCCTCATTAACTGAGGCAGGGAGGAGATATCTCAGTAATAATGCTAGTTCCCTCATTAACTGAGGCTGTGAGGTGTTCTCACAGTAATAATGTGAGTTCCCTCATTAACTGAGGCAGTGAGGAGTTATCTCAGTAATAATGCTAGTTCCCTTATTAACTGAGGCAGTGAGGAGTTATCTCAGTAATAATGCTAGTTCCCTCATTAACTGAGGCAGGGAGGAGATATCTCAATAATAATGCTAGTTCCCTCATTAACTGAGGCTGTGAGGTGTTCTCACAGTAGTAATGTGAGTTCCCTCATTAACTGAGGCAGTGAGGAGTTATCTCAGTAATAATGGTAGTTCCCTTATTAACTGAGGCAGTGAGGAGATATCTCAGTAATAATGCTAGTTTCCTCATTAACTGAAGCAGTGAGGAGATATCTCAGTAATAATGCTAGTTCTCTCATTAATTGAGGCAGTGAGGAGATATCTCAGTAAAAATGCCAGTTCCCTCATTAACTGCGACAGTGAGGAGTTATCTCAGTAATAATGCTAGTTCCCTCATTAACTGAGACAGTGAGGAGATATCTCAGTAATACTGCTAGTTCCCTCATTAACTGAGGCAGTGAGGAGATGTATCAGTAATAATGCCACTTCCCTCATTAACTGAGGCAGGGAGGAGATATCTCAGTAATAATGCTAGTTCCCTCATTAACTGCGACAGTGAGGAGTTATCTCAGTAATAATGCTAGTTCCCTCATTAACTGAGGCAGGGAGGAGATATCTCAGTAATAATGCTAGTTCTCTCATTAATTGAGGCAGTGAGGAGATATCTCAGTAAAAATGCCAGTTCCCTCATTAACTGCGACAGTGAGGAGTTATCTCAGTAATAATCTAGTTCCCTCATTAACTGTGACAGTGAGGAATTATCTCAGTAATAATGCTAGTTCCCTCATTAACTGAGGTAGGGAGGAGTTATCTCAGTAATAATGCTAGTTCCCTCATTAACTGCGACAGTGAGGGGTTGTCTCAGTAATGATGCTAGTTCACTCATTAACTGAGGCAGGAAGGAGATATCTCAGTAATAATGCTAGTTCCCTCATTAACTGAGTCAGTGAGGAGATATCTCAGTAATAATGCTAGTTCCCTCATTAACTGAGGCAGGGAGGAGATATCTCAGTAATAATGCTAGTTCCCTCATTAACTGAGGCAGTGAGGAGATATCTCAGTAATAATGCTAGTTCCCTCATTAACTGAGGCAGGGAGGAGATATCTCAGTAATAATGCTAGTTCCCTCATTAACTGCGACAGTGAGGAGTTATCTCAGTAATAATGCTAGTTCCCTCATTAATTGAGGCAGTGAGGAGTTATCTCAGTAATAATGCTAGTTCCCTCATTAACTGAGACAGTGAGGAGATATCTCAGTAATACTGCTAGTTCCCTCATTAACTGAGGCAGTGAGGAGATGTATCAGTAATAATGCCAGTTCCCTCATTAACTGAGGCAGGGAGGAGATATCTCAGTAATAATGCTAGTTCCCTCATTAACTGCGACAGTGAGGAGTTATCTCAGTAATAATGCTAGTTCCCTCATTAACTGAGGCAGGGAGGAGATATCTCAGTAATAATGCTAGTTCCCTCATTAACTGAGGCAGTGAGGAGATATCTCAGTAATAATGCTAGTTCCCTCATTAACTGAGGCAGGGAGGAGATATCTCAGTAATAATGCTAGTTCCCTCATTAACTGAGGCAGTGAGGAGTTATCTCAGTAATAATGCTAGTTGCCTCATTAACTGAGACAGTGAGGGGATATCTCAGTAATAATGCTAGTTCCTTCATTAACTCACGCAGTGAGGAGATGTATCAGTAATAATGCCAGTTCCCTCATTAACTGCGACAGTGAGGAGTTATCTCAGTAATAATGCTAGTTCACTCATGAACTGAGGCAGTGAGGAGATATCTCAGTAATAATGCTAGTTCCCTCATTAACTGTGACAGTGAGGAGTTATCTCAGTAATAAAGCTAGTTCCCTCATTAACTGAGGCAGGCAGGAGTTATCTCAGTAATAATGCAATTTCCCTCATTAACTGAGGCAGGGAGGAGTTATCTCAGTAATAATGCTAGTTCCCTCATTAACTGAGGCAGGGAGGAGATATCTCAGTAATAATGCTAGTTCCCTCATTAACTGAGGCTGTGAGGTGTTCTCACAGTAATAATGTGAGTTCCCTCATTAACTGAGGCAGTGAGGAGTTATCTCAGTAATAATGCTAGTTCCCTTATTAACTGAGGCAGTGAGGAGTTATCTCAGTAATAATGCTAGTTCCCTCATTAACTGAGGCAGGGAGGAGATATCTCAATAATAATGCTAGTTCCCTCATTAACTGAGGCTGTGAGGTGTTCTCACAGTAATAATGTGAGTTCCCTCATTAACTGAGGCAGTGAGGAGTTATCTCAGTAATAATGGTAGTTCCCTTATTAACTGAGGCAGTGAGGAGATATCTCAGTAATAATGCTAGTTTCCTCATTAACTGAAGCAGTGAGGAGATATCTCAGTAATAATGCTAGTTCCCTCATTAACTGAGGCAGGGAGGAGTTATCGCAGTAATAATGCTAGTTCCCTCATTAACTGTGGCAGTGAGGAGTTATCTCAGTAATAATGCTAGTTCCCTCATTAACTGAGGCAGTGAGGAGTTATCTCAGTAATAATGCTACTTCCCTCATTAACTGCGACAGTGAGGAGTTATCTCAGTAATAATGCTAGTTCCCTCATTAACTGAGGCAGTGAGGAGTTCTCTCAGTAATAATGCTAGTTCCCTCATTAACTGAGGCAGTGAGGAGTTCTCTCAGTAATAATGCTAGTTCCCTCATTAACTGAGGCAGGAAGGAGATATCTCAGTAATAATGCTAGTTCCCTCATTAACTGAGGCAGGGAGGAGATATCTCAGTAATAATGCTAGTTCCCTCATTAACTGAGGCAGTGAGGAGATGTATCAGTAATAATGCTAGTTCCTTCATTAACTGAGGCAGTGAGGAGGTATCTCAGTAATAATGCTCGTTCACTCATGAACTGAGGCAGTGAGGAGTTATCTCAGTAATAATGCTCGTTCCCTCTTTAACTGCGACAGTGAGGAGTTATCTCAGTAATAATGCGAGTTCCCTCATGAACTGAGGCAGTGAGGAGTTATCTCAGTAATAATGCTCGTTCCCTCTTTAACTGCGACAGTGAGGAGTTATCTCAGTAATAATGCGGGTTCCCTCATAAACTGAGGCAGTGAGGAGTTCTCTCAGTAATAATGCTATGTTACCTCTTTAACTGAGTCTGCGAGAGTTTACCTCTGTAATAATGATGACTAATTCATTGAGGGAGATGTGATGGCCCAGGGATATGATGTGAACAGTTAATCCAGGGAGCCTGGTAATGTCAGAGATGCTGGGTGTAAATCGTGTCACTGGGAATTCGATAAAACTATGGGATTAGAAATTGTTGAAAGCATCATGGATTGTCCGAAAACCCCAGCTGGTTCACCAATGTCCCTTTGGGAAGGAAACTGCTGTCCTTAACTGTTCCGGCCGGAATGTGACTGCTGTCCACAAGTAACCTAGTGGACTGGTTACTGCCCACTTGGTGATGAGAGATGGGCAACAAATATTGGACATAGTGACACCTAGATACAGCAGATGTCTGAAAAAATATTGAAACACAGTGACGGTGTTTCACTGTAATAACAGCAGTGTCCCTCACTGGGACAGTGACCGTGTATCACAGCAATAACAGCAGTGTCCCTCACTGGGACAGTGACCGTGTATCACTGCAATAACAGCAGTGTCCCTCACTGGGACAGTGACCATGTATCACTGCAATAACAGCAGTGTCCCTCACTGGGACAGTGACCATGTATCACTGCAATAACAGCAGTGTCCCTCACTGGGACAGTGACCGTGTATCACTGCAATAACAGCAGTGTCCCTCACTGGGACAGTGTCCGTGTCTCACTGTAATAACAGCAGTGTCCCTCACTGGGACAGTGACCGTGTCACACTGTAATAACAGCAGTGTCCCTCACTGGGACAGTGACCATGTATCACTGCAATAACAGCAGTGTCCCTCACTGGGACAGTGTCCGTGTCTCACTGTAATAACAGCAGTGTCCCTCACTGGGACAGTGACCGTGTCACACTGTAATAACAGCAGTGTCCCTCACTGGGACAGTGACCGTGTATCACTGCAATAACAGCAGTGTCCCTCACTGGGACAGTGTCCGTGTCTCACTGTAATAACAGCAGTGTCCCTCACTGGGACAGTGACCGTGTCACACTGTAATAACAGCAGTGTCCCTCACTGGGACAGTGACCATGTATCACTGTAATAACAGCAGTGTCCCTCACTGGGACAGTGACCATGCATCACTGCAATAACAGCAGTGTCCCTCACTGGGACAGTGACCATGTATCACTGTAATAACAGCAGTGTCCCTCACTGGGATAGTGACCGTGTATCACTGTAATAACAGCAGTGTCCCTCACTGGGACAGTGACCATGTATCACTGCAATAACAGCAGTGTCCCTCACTGGGACAGTGACCGTGTCACACTGTAATAACAGCAGTGTCCCTCACTGGGACAGTGACCGTGTCTCACTGTAATAACAGCAGTGCCCCTCACTGGGACAGTGACCGTGTCACACTGTAATAACAGCAGTGTCCCTCACTGGGACAGTGCCTGTGTCTCACTGTAATAACAGCAGTGTCCCTCACGGGGACAGTGACTGTGTCTCACTGTAATAACAGCAGTGTCCCTCACTGGGACAGTGACCGTGTCTCACTGTAATAACAGCAGTGTCCCTCACTGGGACAGTGACCGTGTCTCACTGTAACAACAGCAGTGTCCCTCACTGGGACAGTGACCGTGTCTCACTGTAATAACAGCAGTGCCCCTCACTGGGACAGTGACTGTGTCTCACTGTAATAACAGCAGTGTCCCTCACGGGGACAGTGACCGTGTCTCACTGTAATAACAGCAGTGTCCCTCACTGGGACAGTGTCCGTGTCTCTCTGTAATAACAGCAGTGTCACTCACTGGGACAGTGTCCGTGTCTCACTGTAATAACAACAGTGTCCTCACTGGGACAGTGACTGTGTCTCACTGTAATAACAGCAGTGTCCCTCACTGGGACAGTGACCGTGTCTCACTGTAATAACAGCAGTGTCCCTCACGGGGACAGTGACCGTGTCTCACTGTAATAACAGCAGTGTCCCTCACGGGGACAGTGACCGTGTCTGACTGTAATAACAGCAGTGTCCCTCACTGGGACAGTGACCGTGTCTGACTGTAATAACAGCAGTGTCCCTCACTGGGACAGTGACCGTGTCTCACTGTAATAACAGCAGTGTCCCTCACGGGGACAGTGACCGTGTCTCACTGTAACAACAGCAGTGTCCCTCACTGGGACAGTGACCGTGTCTCACTGTAATAACAGCAGTGCCCCTCACTGGGACAGTGACTGTGTCTCACTGTAATAACAGCAGTGTCCCTCACGGGGACAGTGACCGTGTCTCACTGTAATAACAGCAGTGTCCCTCACTGGGACAGTGTCCGTGTCTCTCTGTAATAACAGCAGTGTCACTCACTGGGACAGTGTCCCTGTCTCACTGTAATAACAACAGTGTCCTCACTGGGACAGTGACTGTGTCTCACTGTAATAACAGCAGTGTCCCTCACTGGGACAGTGTCCGTGTCTCTCTGTAATAACAGCAGTGTCCCTCACTGGGACAGTGACCGTGTCTCACTGTAATAACAGCAGTGTCCCTCACGGGGACAGTGACGGTGTTTCACTGTAATAACAGCAGTGTCCCTCACTGGGACAGTGACCGTGTCTCACTGTAATAACAGCAGTGTCCCTCACTGGGACAGTGTCCGTGTCTCTCTGTAATAACAGCAGTGTCCCTCACTGGGACAGTGACTGTGTCTCACTGTAATAACAGCAGTGTCCCTCACGGGGACAGTGACGGTGTTTCACTGTAATAACAGCAGTGTCCCTCACTGGGACAGTGCCTGTGTCTCACTGTAATAACAGCAGTGTCCCTCACGGGGACAGTGACCGTGTCTCACTGTAACAACAGCAGTGTCCCTCACTGGGACAGTGACCGTGTCTCACTGTAACAACAGCAGTGTCCCTCACGGGGACAGTGACTGTGTCTCACTGTAATAACAGCAGTGTCCCTCACGGGGACAGTGACTGTGTCTCACTGTAACAACAGCAGTGTCCCTCACTGGGACAGTGACCGTGTCTCACTGTAATAACAGCAGTGTCCCTCACTGGGACAGTGCCTGTGTCTCACTGTAATAACAGCAGTGTCCCTCACGGGGACAGTGACCGTGTCTCACTGTAATAACAGCAGTGTCCTCACTGGGACAGTGACCGTGTCTCACTGTAATAACAGCAGTGTCCCTCACTGGGACAGTGACCGTGTCACACTGTAATAACAGCAGTGTCCCTCACTGGGACAGTGACCATGTATCACTGCAATAACAGCAGTGTCCCTCACTGGGACAGTGTCCGTGTCTCACTGTAATAACAGCAGTGTCCCTCACTGGGACAGTGACCGTGTCACACTGTAATAACAGCAGTGTCCCTCACTGGGACAGTGACCGTGTATCACTGCAATAACAGCAGTGTCCCTCACTGGGACAGTGTCCGTGTCTCACTGTAATAACAGCAGTGTCCCTCACTGGGACAGTGACCGTGTCACACTGTAATAACAGCAGTGTCCCTCACTGGGACAGTGACCATGTATCACTGCAATAACAGCAGTGTCCCTCACTGGGACAGTGTCCGTGTCTCACTGTAATAACAGCAGTGTCCCTCACTGGGACAGTGACCGTGTCACACTGTAATAACAGCAGTGTCCCTCACTGGGACAGTGACCGTGTATCACTGCAATAACAGCAGTGTCCCTCACTGGGACAGTGTCCGTGTCTCACTGTAATAACAGCAGTGTCCCTCACTGGGACAGTGACCGTGTCACACTCTAATAACAGCAGTGTCCCTCACTGGGACAGTGACCATGTATCACTGTAATAACAGCAGTGTCCCTCACTGGGACAGTGACCATGCATCACTGCAATAACAGCAGTGTCCCTCACTGGGACAGTGACCATGTATCACTGTAATAACAGCAGTGTCCCTCACTGGGATAGTGACCGTGTATCACTGTAATAACAGCAGTGTCCCTCACTGGGACAGTGACCATGTATCACTGCAATAACAGCAGTGTCCCTCACTGGGACAGTGACCGTGTCACACTGTAATAACAGCAGTGTCCCTCACTGGGACAGTGACCGTGTCTCACTGTAATAACAGCAGTGCCCCTCACTGGGACAGTGACCGTGTCACACTGTAATAACAGCAGTGTCCCTCACTGGGACAGTGCCTGTGTCTCACTGTAATAACAGCAGTGTCCCTCACGGGGACAGTGACTGTGTCTCACTGTAATAACAGCAGTGTCCCTCACTGGGACAGTGACCGTGTCTCACTGTAATAACAGCAGTGTCCCTCACTGGGACAGTGACCGTGTCTCACTGTAACAACAGCAGTGTCCCTCACTGGGACAGTGACCGTGTCTCACTGTAATAACAGCAGTGCCCCTCACTGGGACAGTGACTGTGTCTCACTGTAATAACAGCAGTGTCCCTCACGGGGACAGTGACCGTGTCTCACTGTAATAACAGCAGTGTCCCTCACTGGGACAGTGTCCGTGTCTCTCTGTAATAACAGCAGTGTCACTCACTGGGACAGTGTCCGTGTCTCACTGTAATAACAACAGTGTCCTCACTGGGACAGTGACTGTGTCTCACTGTAATAACAGCAGTGTCCCTCACTGGGACAGTGACCGTGTCTCACTGTAATAACAGCAGTGTCCCTCACGGGGACAGTGACCGTGTCTCACTGTAATAACAGCAGTGTCCCTCACGGGGACAGTGACCGTGTCTGACTGTAATAACAGCAGTGTCCCTCACTGGGACAGTGACCGTGTCTGACTGTAATAACAGCAGTGTCCCTCACTGGGACAGTGACCGTGTCTCACTGTAATAACAGCAGTGTCCCTCACGGGGACAGTGACCGTGTCTCACTGTAACAACAGCAGTGTCCCTCACTGGGACAGTGACCGTGTCTCACTGTAATAACAGCAGTGCCCCTCACTGGGACAGTGACTGTGTCTCACTGTAATAACAGCAGTGTCCCTCACGGGGACAGTGACCGTGTCTCACTGTAATAACAGCAGTGTCCCTCACTGGGACAGTGTCCGTGTCTCTCTGTAATAACAGCAGTGTCACTCACTGGGACAGTGTCCCTGTCTCACTGTAACAACAACAGTGTCCTCACTGGGACAGTGACTGTGTCTCACTGTAATAACAGCAGTGTCCCTCACTGGGACAGTGTCCGTGTCTCTCTGTAATAACAGCAGTGTCCCTCACTGGGACAGTGACCGTGTCTCACTGTAATAACAGCAGTGTCCCTCACGGGGACAGTGACGGTGTTTCACTGTAATAACAGCAGTGTCCCTCACGGGGACAGTGACCGTGTCTCACTGTAATAACAGCAGTGTCCCTCACTGGGACAGTGTCCGTGTCTCTCTGTAATAACAGCAGTGTCCCTCACTGGGACAGTGACTGTGTCTCACTGTAATAACAGCAGTGTCCCTCACGGGGACAGTGACGGTGTTTCACTGTAATAACAGCAGTGTCCCTCACTGGGACAGTGCCTGTGTCTCACTGTAATAACAGCAGTGTCCCTCACGGGGACAGTGACCGTGTCTCACTGTAACAACAGCAGTGTCCCTCACTGGGACAGTGACCGTGTCTCACTGTAACAACAGCAGTGTCCCTCACGGGGACAGTGACTGTGTCTCACTGTAATAACAGCAGTGTCCCTCACGGGGACAGTGACTGTGTCTCACTGTAACAACAGCAGTGTCCCTCACTGGGACAGTGACCGTGTCTCACTGTAATAACAGCAGTGTCCCTCACTGGGACAGTGCCTGTGTCTCACTGTAATAACAGCAGTGTCCCTCACGGGGACAGTGACCGTGTCTCACTGTAATAACAGCAGTGTCCTCACTGGGACAGTGACCGTGTCTCACTGTAATAACAGCAGTGTCTCTCACGGGGACAGTGACTGTGTCTCACTGTAACAACAGCAGTGTCCCTCACTGGGACAGTGACCGTGTCTCACTGTAATAACAGCAGTGTCCCTCACTGGGACAGTGACCGTGTCTCACTGTAATAACAGCAGTGTCCTCACTGGGACAGTGACCGTGTCTCACTGTAATAACAGCAGTGTCCTCACTGGGACAGTGACTGTGTCTCACTGTAATAACAGCAGTGTCCCTCACTGGGACAGTGACCGTGTCTCACTGTAATAACAGCAGTGTCCCTCACTGGGACAGTGACTGTGTCTCACTGTAACAACAGCGGTGTCCCTCACTGGGACAGTGACCGTGTCTCTCTGTAACAACAGCAGTGTCCCTCACTGGGACAGTGACAGTGTCTCACTGTAATAACAGCAGTGTCCCTCACTGGGACAGTGACCATGTCTCACTGTAACAACAGCAGTGTCCCTCACTGGGACAGTGACTGTGTCTCACTGTAATAACAGCAGTGTCCCTCACTGGGACAGTGACTGTGTCTCACTGTAATAACAGCAGTGTCCCTCACTGGGACAGTGACCGTGTCTCACTGTAATAACAGCAGTGTCCCTCACTGGGACAGTGACCGTGTCTCACTGTAATAACAGCAGTGTCCCTCACTGGGACAGTGACCGTGTCTCACTGTAATAACAGCAGTGTCCTCACTGGGACAGTGACCGTGTCTCACTGTAATAACAGCAGTGTCCCTCACGGGGACAGTGACCGTGTCTCACTGTAATAACAGCAGTGTCCCTCACTGGGACAGTGCCTGTGTCTCACTGTAATAACAGCAGTGTCCCTCACGGGGACAGTGACCGTGTCTCACTGTAATAACAGCAGTGTCCCTCACTGGGACAGTGACCGTGTCTCACTGTAATAACAGCAGTGTCCCTCACTGGGACAGTGACCGTGTCTCACTGTAATAACAGCAGTGTCCCTCACTGGGACAGTGACCGTGTCTCACTGTAATAACAGCAGTGTCCCTCACTGGGACAGTGACTGTGTCTCACTGTAATAACAGCAGTGTCCCTCACTGGGACAGTGACTGTGTCTCACTGTAATAACAGCAGTGTCCCTCACTGGGACAGTGTCTGTGTTTCACTGTAATAACAGCAGTGTCCCTCACTGTAATAACAGCAGTGTCCCTCACTGGAACAGTGTCTGTGTCTCACTGTAATAACAGCAGTGTCCCTCACTGGGACAGTGTCCGTGTCTCACTGTAATAACAACAGTGTCCTCACTGGGACAGTGACTGTGTCTCACTGTAATAACAGCAGTGTCCTCAGTGACTGTGTCTCACTGTAATAACAGCAGTGTCCCTCACTGGGACAGTGACCGTGTCTCACTGTAATAACAGCAGTGTCCCTCACTGGGACAGTGACCGTGTCTCACTGTAATAACAGCAGTTTCCCTCACTGGGACAGTGACCGTGTCTCACTGTAATAACCGCACTGTCCGTCACTGGGACAGTGACCGTGTCTCACTGTAATAACATCATGGTCTCTCACTGGGACAGTGACCGTGTCTCACTGTAATAACAGCAGTGTCCCTCACGGGGACAGTGACGGTGTTTCACTGTAATAACAGCAGTGCCCCTCACTGGGACAGTGACTGTGTCTCACTGTAATAACAGCAGTGTCCTCACTGGGACAGTGACCGTGTCTCACTGTAATAACAGCAGTGTCCCTCACTGGGACAGTGACCGTGTCTCACTGTAATAACAGCAGTGTCCCTCACTGGGACAGTGACCATGTCTCACTGTAATAACAGCAGTGTCCTCACTGGGACAGTGACCGTGTCTCACTGTAATAACAGCAGTGTCCCTCACTGGGACAGTGACCGTGTCTCACTGTAATAACAGCAGTGTCCCTCACTGGGACAGTGACCATGTCTCACTGTAATAACAGCAGTGTCCCTCACTGGGACAGTGACCGTGTCTCACTGTAATAACAGCAGTGTCCTCACTGGGACAGTGACTGTGTCTCACTGTAATAACAGCAGTGTCCCTCACTGGGACAGTGACCATGTCTCACTGTAATAACAGCAGTGTCCCTCACGGGGACAGTGACCGTGTCTCACTGTATTAACAGCAGTGTCCCTCATTGGGACAGTGACTGTGTCTCACTGTAATAACAGCAGTGTCCCTCGCTGGGACAGTGTCCGTGTCTCACTGTAATAACAGCAGTGTCCTCACTGGGACAGTGACAGTGTCTCACTGTAATAACAGCAGTGTCCCTCACGGGGACAGTGACCGTGTCTCACTGTAATAACAGCAGTGTACCCCCACTGGGACAGTGACTGTGTCTCACTGTAATAACAGCAGTGTCCCTCACTGGGACAGTGACCGTGTCTCACTGTAATAACAGCAGTGTCCCTCACGGGGACAGTGACGGTGTTTCACTGTAATAACAGCAGTGTCCTCACTGGGACAGTGACCGTGTCTCACTGTAACAACAGCAGTGTCCCTCACTGGGACAGTGACTGTGTCTCACTGTAACAACAGCAGTGTCCCTCACTGGGACAGTGACCGTGTCTCACTGTAATAACAGCAGTGTCCCTCACGGGGACAGTGACGGTGTTTTACTGTAATAACAGCAGTGTCCTCACTGGGACAGTGACCGTGTCTCACTGTAACAACAGCAGTGTCCCTCACGGGGACAGTGACCGTGTCTGACTGTAATAACAGCAGTGTCCCTCACGGGGACAGTGACCGTGTCTCACTGTAATAACAGCAGTGTCCCTCACTGGGACAGTGACCGTGTCTCACTGTAATAACAGCAGTGTCCCTCACTGGGACAGTGACCGTGTCTCACTGTAACATCAGCAGTGTCCCTCACTGGGACAGTGAGTGTGTCTCACTGTAATAACAGCAGTGTCCCTCACGGGGACAGTGACCGTGTCTGACTGTAATAACAGCAGTGTCCCTCACGGGGACAGTGACCGTGTCTCACTGTAATAACAGCAGTGTCCCTCAGTGGGACAGTGACCGTGTCTCACTGTAATAACAGCAGTGTCCCTCACTGGGACAGTGACCGTGTCTCACTGTAACAACAGCAGTGTCCCTCACGGGGACAGTGACTGTGTCTCACTGTAATAACAGCAGTGTCCCTCACTGGGACAGTGACTGTGTCTCACTGTAATAACAGCAGTGTCCCTCACTAGGACAGTGACCGTGTCTCACTGTAATAACAGCAGTGTCCTCTCTGGGACAGTGACTGTGTCTCACTGTAATAACAGCAGTGTCCCTCACTGGGACAGTGACCGTGTCTCACTGTAATAACAGCAGTGTCCTTCACTGGGACAGTGACCGTGTCTCACTGTAATAACAGCAGTCTCCCTCACTGGGACAGTGACCGTGTCTCACTGTAATAACAGCAGTGTCCCTCACTGGGACAGTGACTGTGTCTCACTGTAATAACAGCAGTGTCCCTCACGGGGACAGTGACCGTGTCTCACTGTAATAACAGCAGTGTCCCTCACTGGGACAGTGTCTGTGTTTCACTGTAATAACAGCAGTGTCCCTCACTGGGACAGTGTCTGTGTCTCACTGTAATAACAGCAGTGTCCCTCACTGGGACAGTGTCCGTGTCTCACTGTAATAACAACAGTGTCCTCACTGGGACAGTGACTGTGTCTCACTGTAATAACAGCAGTGTCCTCAGTGACTGTGTCTCACTGTAATAACAGCAGTGTCCCTCACTGGGACAGTGACCGTGTCTCACTGTAATAACAGCAGTGTCCCTCACTGGGACAGTGACCGTGTCTCACTGTAATAACAGCAGTGTCCCTCACTGGGACAGTGACCGTGTCTCACTGTAATAACAGCAGTGTCCCTCACGGGGACAGTGACGGTGTTTCACTGTAATAACAGCAGTGTCCCTCACTGGGACAGTGACCGTGTCTCACTGTAATAACAGCAGTGTCCATCACTGGGACAGTGACCGTGTCTCACTGTAATAACAGCAGTGTCCCTCACGGGGACAGTGACCGTGTCTCACTGTAATAACAGCAGTGTCCATCACTGGGACAGTGACCGTGTCTCACTGTAATAACAGCAGTGTCCCTCACTGGGACAGTGACGGTGTTTCACTGTAATAACAGCAGTGTCCTCACTGGGACAGTGACCGTGTCTCACTGTAACAACAGCAGTGTCCCTCACTGGGACAGTGACTGTGTCTCACTGTAACAACAGCAGTGTCCCTCACGGGGACAGTGGCCGTGTCTGACTGTAATAACAGCAGTGTCCCTCACTGGGACAGTGACTGTGTCTCACTGTAATAACAGCAGTGTCCCTCACTGGGACAGTGACCGTGTCTCACTGCAATAACAGCAGTGTCCCTCACTGGGACAGTGACCGTGTCTCACTGTAATAACAGCAGTGTCCCTCACTGGGACAGTGACCGTGTCTCACTGTAATAACAGCAGTGTCCCTCACTGGGACAGTGACTGTGTCTCACTGTAATAACAGCAGTGTCCCTCACTGGGACAGTGACCGTGTCTCACTGTAATAACAGCAGTGTCCCTCACTGGGACAGTGACTGTGTCTCACTGTAATAACAGCAGTGTCCCTCACGGGGACAGTGACCGTGTCTCACTGTAATAACAGCAGCGTCCCTCACTGGGACAGTGACCGTGTCTCACTGTAATAACAGCAGTGTCCCTCACGGAGACAGTGACCGTGTCTCACTGTAACAACAGCAGTGCCCCTCACTGGGACAGTGACCGTGTCTCACTGTAATAACAGCAGTGTCCCTCACGGGGACAGTGACCGTGTCTCACTGTAATAACAGCAGTGTCCTCACTGGGACAGTGACCGTGTCTCACTGTAACAACAGCAGTGTCCCTCACTGGGACAGTGACTGTGTCTCACTGTAACAACAGCAGTGTCCCTCACTGGGACAGTGACCGTGTCTCACTGTAATAACAGCAGTGTCCCTCACGGGGACAGTGACGGTGTTTCACTGTAATAACAGCAGTGTCCTCACTGGGACAGTGACCGTGTCTCACTGTAACAACAGCAGTGTCCCTCACTGGGACAGTGACCGTGTCTCACTGTAATAACAGCAGTGTCCCTCACGGGGACAGTGACCGTGTCTGACTGTAATAACAGCAGTGTCCCTCACGGGGACAGTGACCGTGTCTCACTGTAATAACAGCAGTGTCCCTCACTGGGACAGTGACCGTGTCTCACTGTAACATCAGCAGTGTCCCTCACTGGGACAGTGAGTGTGTCTCACTGTAATAACAGCAGTGTCCCTCACTGGGACAGTGACCGTGTCTCACTGTAACAACAGCAGTGTCCCTCACGGGGACAGTGACTGTGTCTCACTGTAATAACAGCAGTGTCCCTCACTGGGACAGTGACTGTGTCTCACTGTAATAACAGCAGTGTCCCTCACTAGGACAGTGACCGTGTCTCACTGTAATAACAGCAGTGTCCTCACTGGGACAGTGACTGTGTCTCACTGTAATAACAGCAGTGTCCCTCACTGGGACAGTGACCGTGTCTCACTGTAATAACAGCAGTGTCCTTCACTGGGACAGTGACCGTGTCTCACTGTAATAACAGCAGTCTCCCTCACTGGGACAGTGACCGTGTCTCACTGTAATAACAGCAGTGTCCCTCACTGGGACAGTGACTGTGTCTCACTGTAATAACAGCAGTGTCCCTCACGGGGACAGTGACCGTGTCTCACTGTAATAACAGCAGTGTCCCTCACTGGGACAGTGTCTGTGTTTCACTGTAATAACAGCAGTGTCCCTCACTGGGACAGTGTCTGTGTCTCACTGTAATAACAGCAGTGTCCCTCACTGGGACAGTGTCCGTGTCTCACTGTAATAACAACAGTGTCCTCACTGGGACAGTGACTGTGTCTCACTGTAATAACAGCAGTGTCCTCAGTGACTGTGTCTCACTGTAATAACAGCAGTGTCCCTCACTGGGACAGTGACCGTGTCTCACTGTAATAACAGCAGTGTCCCTCACTGGGACAGTGACCGTGTCTCACTGTAATAACAGCAGTGTCCCTCACTGGGACAGTGACCGTGTCTCACTGTAATAACAGCAGTGTCCCTCACGGGGACAGTGACGGTGTTTCACTGTAATAACAGCAGTGTCCCTCACTGGGACAGTGACCGTGTCTCACTGTAATAACAGCAGTGTCCATCACTGGGACAGTGACCGTGTCTCACTGTAATAACAGCAGTGTCCCTCACGGGGACAGTGACCGTGTCTCACTGTAATAACAGCAGTGTCCATCACTGGGACAGTGACCGTGTCTCACTGTAATAACAGCAGTGTCCCTCACTGGGACAGTGACGGTGTTTCACTGTAATAACAGCAGTGTCCTCACTGGGACAGTGACCGTGTCTCACTGTAACAACAGCAGTGTCCCTCACTGGGACAGTGACTGTGTCTCACTGTAACAACAGCAGTGTCCCTCACGGGGACAGTGGCCGTGTCTGACTGTAATAACAGCAGTGTCCCTCACTGGGACAGTGACTGTGTCTCACTGTAATAACAGCAGTGTCCCTCACTGGGACAGTGACCGTGTCTCACTGCAATAACAGCAGTGTCCCTCACTGGGACAGTGACCGTGTCTCACTGTAATACCAGCAGTGTCCCTCACTGGGACAGTGACCGTGTCTCACTGTAATAACAGCAGTGTCCCTCACTGGGACAGTGACTGTGTCTCACTGTAATAACAGCAGTGTCCCTCACTGGGACAGTGACCGTGTCTCACTGTAATAACAGCAGTGTCCCTCACTGGGACAGTGACTGTGTCTCACTGTAATAACAGCAGTGTCCCTCACGGGGACAGTGACCGTGTCTCACTGTAATAACAGCAGCGTCCCTCACTGGGACAGTGACCGTGTCTCACTGTAATAACAGCAGTGTCCCTCACGGAGACAGTGACCGTGTCTCACTGTAACAACAGCAGTGCCCCTCACTGGGACAGTGACCGTGTCTCACTGTAATAACAGCAGTGTCCCTCACTGGGACCATGACCGTGTCTCACTGTAATAACAGCAGTGTCCCTCACTGGGACAGTGACCGTGTCTCACTGTAACAACAGCAGTGTCCCTCACTGGGACAGTGACCGTGTCTCACTGTAATAACAGCAGTGTCCCTCACTGGGACAGTGTCCGTGTCTCACTGTAATAACAGCAGTGTCCCTCACTGGGACAGTGTCCGTGTCTCACTGTAATAACAACAGTGTCCTCACTGGGACAGTGACTGTGTCTCACTGTAATAACAGCAGTGCCCCTCACTGGGACAGTGACCGTGTCTCACTGTAATAACAGCAGTGTCCCTCACTGGGACAGTGTCCGTGTCTCTGTGTAATAACAGCAGTGTCCCTCACTGGGACAGTGACTGTGTCTGACTGTAACAACAGCAGTGTCCCTCACGGGGACAGTGACTGTGTCTCACTGTAATAACAGCAGTGTCCATCACTGGGACAGTGACCGTGTCTCACTGTAATAACAGCAGTGTCCCTCACGGGGACAGTGACCGTGTCTCACTGTAATAACAGCAGTGTCCCTCAGTGGGACAGTGTCTGTGTCTCACTGTAATAACAGCAGTGTCCCTCACTGGGACAGTGACCGTGTCTCACTGTAATAACAGCAGTGTCCCTCACTGGGACAGTGACCGTGTCTCACTGTAATAACAGCAGTGTCCCTCACTGGGACAGTGACCGTGTCTCACTGTAATAACAGCAGTGTCCCTCACTGGGACAGTGACCGTGTCTCACTGCAATAACAGCAGTGTCCCTCACTGGGACAGTGACCGTGTCTCTCTGTAATAACAGCAGTGTCCCTCACTGGGACAGTGACCGTGTCTCACTGTAATAACAACAGTGTCTCTCACTGGGACAGTGTCCGTGTCTCACTGTAATAACAGCAGTGTCTTCACTGGGACAGTGACCGTGTCTCACTGTAATAACAGCAGTGTCCCTCACTGGGACAGTGACCGTGTCTCACTGTAATAACAGCAGTGTCCATCACTGGGACAGTGACCGTGTCTCACTGCAATAACAGCAGTGTCCCTCACTGGGACAGTGACCGTGTCTCTCTGTAATAACAGCAGTGTCCCTCACTGGGACAGTGACCGTGTCTCACTGTAATAACAGCAGTGTCTCTCACTGGGACAGTGTCCGTGTCTCACTGTAATAACAGCAGTGTCCTCACTGGGACAGTGACCGTGTCTCACTGTAATAACAGCAGTGTCCCTCAGTGGGACAGTGACCGTGTCTCACTGTAATAACAGCAGTGTCCCTCACTGGGACAGTGACCGTGTCTCACTGTAACAACAGCAGTGTCCCTCACTGGGACAGTGACCGTGTCTCACTGTAACAACAGCAGTGTCCCTCACTGGGACAGTGACCGTGTCTCACTGTAACAACAGCAGTGTCCCTCACTGGGACAGTGACCGTGTCTCACTGTAACAACAGCAGTGTCCCTCACTGGGACAGTGACTGTGTCTCACTGTAATAACAGCACTGTCCCTCACTGGGACAGTGACAGTGTCTCACTGTAATAACAGCAGTGTCCCTCAGTGGGACAGTGACTGTGTCTCACTGTAATAACAGCAGTGTCCTCACTTGGACAGTGACAGTGTCTCACTGTAATAACAGCAGTGTCCTCACTTGGACAGTGACAGTGTCTCACTGTAATAACAGCAGTGTCCTCACTGGGGCAGTGACCGTGCCTCACTGTAATAACAGCTGCAATGTAATTTTTGAATGTAATTGTGTAGTTTGCAGATTAATGGCATAAACTAGTTGAATTATTGAGTCAGATTGCATTAAGTTGGTAGATTTGATTGTGTGTTTGTTAAATAAATCTGGAATAATCATCCAGCCTTAATAACGGAAGTCTTGAACCCTAACCCGTGCTGTATTTGGATGGATGTCATTGGTTCTGAAGTAGCTCATCGTTGTTTCCTTTGTCATCTTATACAGCAGAAATCCTGACAATGTTCTGGACACTGCCCTGATGTTATTGCTTTGGAGTGAGACCAATGATCCGAACGTAAAGGAGGAGTCTGTGTCTTTAACTCCATTGGCAAAGCCGCACATCAGCTGGAGCGTTTTCACTTAGCCACAATGCGTGTCAGAGGTTCCCTGGCTGATGGATATTGGAGCCATTTTACACAGACGCTCCAACATTGTGCCAAAACCATACTTGCCCATTTCAAATTGCACCTTTTTCCGTTTATCCAGAAATATCGAACGTTGCCGAACAATGAGGAGACCTTCAACAATGTTTCTGTCAGGAAGGTGAAGTCTGACCTCAGCATCGAGTGCTCATGGTGTTTTGACCTGCGTTTCCTGAAGATCTGATTGGAGAACCAAGGTCTGTTTGGAGCTGAGTTCTGTACTCCATGTTATAACAGGCCATGATGCCGAAAACCCTTTATCAGAATGAAGGGAGTATCCGCTGCAGAGGAAGGCAGCTAATGTGACTGGTTTATCTCTGTCCCTCCTTGGTCAGCCCATTGCTGATTCCCCCTCACTCTCTGTCCTCTGATGAGTGATGTTTGAAGAATTCCATTTCTTCCATTGACTTTACTCTGACCTGTTCTGATACGTCCTGTTCATTAATAGCAGAACCAATCCAACCCGGCCAATTACCACCCCCCCCCCCCCCCATCAGTCTCCCCTCGATCCTCAGTAAAGTGATGGAAGGGGTCAGTAACAGAGCTATCAAGCAGCACCCGCTCAGCAATAACCTGCTCAGTGACGCCCAGTTTGGGTCCCCCCCAGGGTCACCCAGCTCCTGACCTCATTCCAGCCTTGGGTCAAACATGGACAAAAGAGCTGGATTCCAGAGGGGAGGGGAGAGGGACAGCCCTTGACATCAAGGCGTCATTCGACCGAGTGTGGAATCAAGGGCAAAACTGGAATCAATGGGCATCGGGAGCAAACTCTCCGCTGGTTAGAGTCACACCTGGCCCAGAGGAAGATGGTTGTGGTTGTTGGAGGGTCAGTCATCTCAGCTCCAGGACACCTCTGCAGGAGTCCCTCAGGGGAGGGTCCTAGGCCCAACCATCTTCAGCTGCTTCATCAATCACCTTCCCCTCCATCGTAAGGTCCAAAATGGGGATGTTCACCAATGCTTAAACAATGTTCAGCACCATTCACAACTCCTCAGATACTGAAGCAGGCCATGTTCAAATACAACAAGATCTGGACAATATCCAGGCTTGGGCTGATAAGTGGGAAGGAGCATTCGCACCACACACAGACCAGGCAGTGACCATCGCCAATAGGAGACAATCCAGCCACTGCCCCTTGACACTCAGTGGTGTGACCTTCACTGAATCCCCCACTATCAACATCCTGGGGGTTACCATTGACCAGAAACTCAACTGGACTCACCCCATAAACACAGCGGCTCCAAGGGCAGGTCAGAGGCTGGGAATACTGCGGTGAGTAACTCCCCTCCTGACTCCCCAAAGCCTGTCCACCATCTACAAGGTACAAGTCAGGAGTGGGAGGGAATACTCCCCACTTGCCCTGGATGGGGGCAGCTCCAACAACACTCAAGAAGCTCAACACCATCCAGGAGAAAGCAGCTGTTTGATTGGCACCACATCCACAAACACCCACTCCCTCCTCCACCGACCCTCAGTAAGAGCAGTGTGTACCATCCCCTCCCCCCCCCCCCACCGACCCTCAGTAACAGCAGTGTGTACCATCCCCTCCCTCCCCCCCCCCCCACTGACGCTCAGTAACAGCAGTGTGTACCATCCCCTCCCCCCCCACCGACCCTCAGTAACAGCAGTGTGTACCATCCCCCCCCTCCCTCCCACCGACCCTCAGTAACAGCAGTGTGTACCATCCCCTCCCCCCCCACCGACCCTCAGTAACAGCAGTGTGTACCATCCCCTCCCCCCCCACCGACCCTCAGTAACAGCAGTGTGTACCATCCCCTCCCTCCCCCCCCACTGACCCTCAGTAACAGCAGTGTGTACCATCCCCTCCCTCCCCCACCCACCGATGCTCAGTAACAGCAGTGTGTACCATCCCCTCCCCTCCCACCGACCCTCAGTAACAGCTGTGTGTACCATCCCCTCCCTCCCCCCTCCGCACCGACCCTCAGTAACAGCAGTGTGTACCATCCCCTCCCTCCCCCCCCCCCACCGACCCTCAGTAACAGCAGTGTGTACCATCCCCCCACCGACCCTCAGTAACAGCAGTGTGTACCATCTACAAGATACACTGCAGGAACTCACCAAAGATCCTCAGGCAGCACCTTCCAAACCCACAGCCCCTTCCATCTAGAAGGACAAGGGGCAGCAGATACACGGGAACCCCACCCCCTGCAAGTTCCCCTCCCAGTCCGTATGGAATTACAGACTCACACCTGCACCATGTGCTAAAAAATATTACACATTGTTATGCTGGGCTCATTTAATTCCTTTTGTGGGCTTGATGTTGAAGGTTTGCGAAGGAATCAGATGTGTTTTATTTTCAAGTTCAATGTAAAGACACATTAGAACTTTTTTCTAATTAATCCATTTGTGGAAATCAAAACTGTTCCAGATAGTTGCTGTTCTTGGTTGCTGGAACTCACTTCGGGGAAATCTGATCTTCCGACTGGGTTTTCTGCCTGTTCCTCTTTGAACAGGAGGTTTCAGGCTGGGGGTTTGTGTTTGCTTGTTCAGTCAGGGGAAGCTTGTGAAGGCATTGTCCGCTTGGCCTCATAGCTCCTGTTTCTGAAACCCCTTTGTGATAAAGCAATGTGCCTGTATGTTTGAAAAGAATCTGGAAAGCACCTCATTCCTGTTCCCTGAGCAAGCAGCAGCTGCCAAGATCCCAGAGAAAACGACTTTGGCTCGGTGTGTCCGAACACCTGGTCAACAGTCATCTGATCATTCCACACCCTTTCCCATTGCATTCGAGAGCAAACCCTTATGGGATAAAAGTGTTTTGTTTTGCTTTTCGTGAATGTTTGCAGAGAGAAACATATTATTATTCTCGATGTTTCAGGATGTGTGTGAGTGAGTGTGTGTGTGTGTAAGTGTGGGCACATTTGCGTGTGGTGCAAGTAACTGAGTCTTAATGTGAATGGTTTGGGTTATTTAGAGGTGACATTTATATTTTCATATTAAAAACGAAATGTGTGAATCACTTCTTCGCTGTCATTCTGCAATATCTGCTGATAATAAATCAATGTGTTTCTGTTTACTCAAGAAACCAGACTCAAGGATATTCTTGTTGTAAGCTAACATAGAGAAATCATAAAATTAGCCACATGGAGAACAGTGAAAAACAATTAAATTCATGTTGAGAACCAGAGAGGAATAGGCCTCATGAGAGAGCGAGAGAGACAATGTAGCCCTCCAGCCGAGGTCACAAAGAGAGTAATCGCAACAACAGAGATTAAACATCACCGATACACAGGGATACAGTGATTAAGCATCACTGATACACAGGGATACAGTGATTAAACATCACCGATACACAGGGATACAGTGATTAAACATCACCGATACACAGGGATACAGTGATTAAACATCACCCATACACAGGGATACAGTGATTAAACATCACCGATACACAGGGATACAGTGATTAAATATCACCGATACACAGGGATACAGTGATTAAATATCACCGAAATACAGGGATACAGTGATTAAACATCACTGATACACAGGGATACAGTGATTAAACATCACCGATACACAGGGATACAGTGATTAAATATCACCGATACACAGGGATACAGTGATTAAATATCACCGATACACAGGGATACAGTGATTAAACATCACCGATACACAGGGATACAGTGATTAAACATCACTGATACACAGGGATACAGTGATTAAACATCACCGATACACAGGGATACAGTGATTAAACATCACCCACACACAGAGATACAGTGATTAAACATCACCGATACACAGGGATACAGTGATTAAATATCACCGATACACAGGGATGCAGTGATTAAATATCACCGATACACAGGGATACAGTGATGAAACATCACCGGTACACAGGGATACAGTGATTAAATATCACCGATACACAGGGATGCAGTGATTAAATATCACAGATACACAGGGATACAGTGATTAAACGTCACCGATACACGGGGATACAGTGATTAAATATCACCGATACACGGGGATACAGTGATTAAACATCACCGATACACAGGGATACAGTGATTAAACATCACTGATACACAGGGATACAGTGATTAAACATCACCGATACACAGGGATACAGTGATTAAACATCACCCATACACAGAGATACAGTGATTAAACATCACCGATACACAGGGATACAGTGATTAAATATCACCGATACACAGGGATACAGCGATTAAATATCACCGATACACAGAGATACAGTGATTAAACATCACCGATACACAGGGATACAGCGATTAAATATCACAGATACACAGGAATACAGTGATTAAACATCACCGATACACAGGGATACAGTGATTAAACATCACCGATACACAGGGATACAGTGATTAAATATCACAGATACACTGGGATACAGCGATTAAACATCACCGATACACAGGGACACAGTGATTAAATATCACCGATACACAGGGATCCAGTGATTAAACATCACTGATACACAGGGATACAGTGATTAAACATCACCGGTACACAGGGATACAGCGATTAAACATCATCGATACACAGGGATACAGTGATTAAATATCACCGATACACAGGGATACAGTGATTGACCATCACCGATACACAGGGACACAGTGATTAAATATCACCGATACACAGGGATCCAGTGATTAAACATCACTGATACACAGGGATACAGTGATTAAACATCACCGAAATACAGGGATACAGCGATTAAACATCACCGATACACAGGGATACAGTGATTAAACATCACCGATACACAGGGACACAGTGATTAAATATCACCGATACACAGGGACACAGTGATTAAACATCACCGATACACAGGGATACAGTGATTAAATATCACCGATACACAGAGATACAGTGATTAAATATCACCGATACACAGAGATATAGTGATTAAACATCACCGATACACAGGGATACAGTGATTAAATATCACCGATACACGGGGATACAGTGATTAAACATCACCGATACACAGAGATACAGTGATTAAACATCACCGATACACAGGGATACAGCGATTAAATATCACCGATACACAGGGATACAGTGAATAAATATCACCGATACACAGGGATCCAGTGATTAAACATCACCGATACACAGAGATACAGTGATTAAACATCACCGATACACGGGGATACAGCGATTAAATATCACCGATACACAGGGATCCAGTGATTAAACATCACTGATACACAGGGATACAGTGATTAAACATCACCGATACACAGGGATACAGCGATTAAACATCACCGATACACAGGGATACAGTGATTAAACATCACCGATACACAGGGATACAGTGATTAAATATCACCGATACACAGAGATACAGTGATTAAATATCACCGATACACAGAGAGACAGTGATTAAACATCACCGATACACAGGGATACAGTGATTAAATATCACAGATGCACAGAGATACAGTGATTAAATATCACCGATACACAGAGAGACAGTGATTAAACATCACCGATACACAGGGATACAGTGATTAAATATCACCGATACACAGAGATACAGTGATTAAACATCACCGATACACAGGGATACAGTGATTAAACATCACCGATACACAGGGATACAGTGATTAAATATCACCGATACACAGGGATACAGTGATTAAATATCACCGATACACGGGGATACAGTGATTAAACATCACCGATACACAGAGATACAGTGATTAAACATCACCGATACACAGGGATACAGTGATGAAACATCACCGATACACGGGGATACAGCGATTAAATATCACCGATACACAGGGATACAGTGATTAAACATCACTGATACACAGAGATACAGTGATTAAACATCACCGATACACAGGGATACAGTGATTAAACATCACCGATACACAGGGATACAGTGATTAAACATCACCGATACACAGGGATACAGTGATTAAATATCACCGATACACAGGGATACAGTGATTAAATATCACCGGTACACAGGGATACAGTGAATAAATATCACCGATACACAGGGATACAGTGATTAAATATCACCGATACACAGGGATACAGTGATTAAACATCACTGATACACAGGGATACAGTGATTAAATATCACCGATACACAGGGATACAGTGATTAAACATCACCGATACACAGGGATACAGTGATTAAACATCACCGACACACAGGGATCCAGTGATTAAACATCACCGATACACAGGGATACAGCGATTAAATATCACTGATACACAGGGATACAGTGATTAAATATCACCAATACACGGGGATACAGTGATTAAACATCACTGATACACAGGGATACAGCGATTAAACATCACCGATACACAGGGATATAGTGATTAAACATCACCGATACACAGGGATACAGTGATTAAATATCACCAATACGCTGGGATACAGTGATTAAACATCACCGATACACAGGGATACAGTGATTAAACATCACTGATACACAGCGATACAGTGATTAAACATCACCGATACACAGGGATACAGTGATTAAACATCACCGATACACAGGGATCCAGTGATTAAACATCACCGATACACAGGGATACAGCGATTCAATATCACCGATACACAGGGATACAGTGATTAAATATCACCGATACACAGGCATACAGTGATTAAACATCACTGATACACAGGGATACAGTGATTAAATATCACCGATACACAGGGATACAGTGATTAAACATCACCGATACACAGGGATCCAGTGATTAAACATCACCGATACACAGGGATACAGCGATTAAATATCACCGATACACAGGGATACAGTGATTAAATATCACCGATACACGGGGATACAGTGATTAAATATCACCGATACACAGGGATACAGTGATTAAATATCACCGATACACAGGGATACAGTGATTAAACATCACCGATACACAGGGATACAGTGATTACACATCACCGATACACAGAGATACAGTGATTAAATATCACCGATACACAGAGATACAGTGATTAAATGTCACCGATACACAGGGATACAGTGATTAAACATCACCGATACACAGGGATACAGTGATTAAATATCACCGATACACAGAGATACAGTGATTAAATATCACCGATACACGGGGATACAGTGATTAAACATCACTGATACACAGGGATACAGTGATTAAATATCACCGATACACAGGGATACAGTGATTAAATATCACCGATACACAGGGATACAGTGATTAAACATCACCGATACACAGGGATACAGTGATTAAACATCACCCATACACAGGGATACAGTGATTAAATATCACCGATACACGGGGATACATTGATTAAACATCACTGATACACAGGGATACAGTGATTAAATATCACCGATACACGGGGATACAGTGATTAAACATCACTGATGCACAGAGATACAGTGATTAAATATCACCGATACACAGGGATACAGTGATTAAATATCACCGATACACAGGGATACAGTGATTAAATATCACCGATACACGGGGATACAGTGATTAAACATCACTGATACACGGGGATACAGTGATTAAATATCACCGATACACAGGGATACAGTGATTAAACATCACCGATACACAGGGATACAGTGATTAAACATCACTGATACACGGGGATATAGTGATTAAATATCACCGATACACGGGGATACAGTGATTAAATATCACCGATACACAGGGATACAGTGATTAAATATCACCGATACACAGGGATACAGTGATTAAACATCACCGATACACAGGGATACTGCGATTAAACATCACCGATACACAGGGATACAGTGATTAAATATCACCGATACACAGGGATACAGTGATTAAACATCACCGATACACAGGGATCCAGTGATTAAACATCACCGATACACAGGGATACAGCGATTAAATATCACCGATACACAGGGATACAGTGATTAAATATCACCGATACACGGGGATACAGTGATTAAATATTACCGATACACAGGGATACAGTGATTAAATATCACCGATACACAGGGATACAGTGATTAAACATCACCGATACACAGGGATACAGTGATTAAACATCACCGATACACAGAGATACAGTGATTAAATATCACCGATACACAGAGATACAGTGATTAAATGTCACCGATACACAGGGATACAGTGATTAAACATCACCGATACACAGGGATACAGTGATTAAATATCACCGATACACAGAGATACAGTGATTAAATATCACCGATACACGGGGATACAGTGATTAAACATCACTGATACACAGGGATACAGTGATTAAATATCACCGATACACAGGGATACAGTGATTAAATATCACCGATACACAGGGATACAGTGATTAAACATCACCGATACACAGGGATACAGTGATTAAACATCACCCATACACAGGGATACAGTGATTAAATATCACCGATACACGGGGATACATTGATTAAACATCACCGATACACAGAGATACAGTGATTAAATATCACCGATACACGGGGATACAGTGATTAAACATCACTGATGCACAGAGATACAGTGATTAAATATCACCGATACACAGGGATACAGTGATTAAATATCACCGATACACAGGGATACAGTGATTAAATATCACCGATACACGGGGATACAGTGATTAAATATCACCGATACACAGAGATACAGTGATTAAATATCACCGATACACGGGGATACAGTGATTAAACATCACTGATACACAGGGATACAGTGATTAAATATCACCGATACACAGGGATACAGTGATTAAATATCACCGATACACAGGGATACAGTGATTAAACATCACCGATACACAGGGATACAGTGATTAAACATCACCCATACACAGGGATACAGTGATTAAATATCACCGATACACGGGGATACATTGATTAAACATCACCGATACACAGAGATACAGTGATTAAATATCACCGGTACACGGGGATACAGTGATTAAACATCACTGATGCACAGAGATACAGTGATTAAATATCACCGATACACAGGGATACAGTGATTAAATATCACCGATACACAGGGATACAGTGATTAAATATCACCGATACACGGGGATACAGTGATTAAACATCACTGATACACGGGGATACAGTGATTAAATATCACCGATACACAGGGATACAGTGATTAAACATCACCGATACACAGGGATACAGTGATTAAACATCACTGATACACGGGGATATAGTGATTAAATATCACCGATACACGGGGATACAGTGATTAAATATCACCGATACACAGGGATACAGTGATTAAATATCACCGATACACAGGGATACAGTGATTAAACATCACCGATACACAGGGATACTGCGATTAAACATCACCGATACACAGGGATACAGTGATTAAACATCACCGATACACAGGGATACAGTGATTAAACATCATTGATACACGGGGATACAGTGATTAAATATCACCGATACACGGGGATACAGTGATTAAATATCACCGATACACGGGGATACAGTGATTAAACATCACTGATACACGGGGATACAGTGATTAAATATCACCGATACACAGGGATACAGTGATTAAACATCACCGATACACAGGGATACAGTGATTAAACATCACTGATACACGGGGATACAGTGATTAAATATCACCGATACACGGGGATACAGTGATTAAATATCACCGATACACAGGGATACAGTGATTAAATATCACCGATACACAGAGATACAGTGATTAAATATCACCGATACACAGGGATACAGTGATTAAACATCACAGATACACAGGGATCCAGTGATTAAACTTCACCGATACACAGGGATACAGCGATTAAATATCACCGATACACAGGGATACAGTGATTAAATATCACCGATACACAGGGATACAGTGATTAAACATCACCGATACACGGGGATACAGTGATTAAATATCACCGATACACAGGGATACAGTGATTAAATATCACCGATACACAGAGATACAGTGATTAAATATGACCGATACACAGGCATACAGTGAGTAAACATCACCGATACACGGGGATACAGTGATTAAACATCACCGATACACAGGGATACAGTGATTAAACATCACCGATACACAGAGATACAGTGATTAAATATCACCGATACACAGAGATACAGTGATTAAACATCACTGATACACAGGGATACAGTGATTAAACATCACCGATACACAGGGATACAGTGATTAAACATCACCGAAACACAGAGATACGGTGATTAAACATCACCGATACACAGAGATACAGTGATTAAACATCACTGATACACAGGTATACAGCGATTAAACATCACCGATACACAGGGATACAGTGATTAAACATCACCGATACACAGGGATACAGTGATTAAATATCACCGGTACACAGGGATACAGTGATTAAACATCACCGATACACGGGGATACAGTGGTTAAACATCACCGACACACAGGGATCCAGTGATTAAACATCACCGATACACGGGGATACAGTGATTAAACATCACCGATACACAGAGATACAGTGATTAAACATCACCGATACACAGAGATACAGTGATTAAACATCACCGATACACAGGGATACAGCGATTAAACATCACCGATACACAGGGATACAGTGATTAAACATCACCGATACACAGGGATACAGTGATTAAATATCACCGATACACAGGGATACAGTGATTAAACATCACCGATACACGGGGATACAGTGATTAAACATCACCGATACACAGGGATACAGCGATTAAATATCACAGATACACAGGGATACAGTGATTAAACATCACCGATACACAGGGATACAGTGATTAAACATCACCGATACACAGGGATACAGTGATTAAATATCACCGATACACAGGGATACAGTGATTAAACATCACCGATACACGGGGATACAGTGATTAAACATCACCGATACACAGGGATACAGCGATTAAATATCACAGATACACAGGGATACAGTGATTAAACATCACCGATACACGGGGATACAGTGATTAAACATCACCGATACACAGGGATACAGCGATTAAACATCACCGATACACAGGGATACAGTGATTAAACATCACCGATACACAGGGATACAGTGATTAAATATCACCGATACACAGGGATACAGCGATTAAATATCACCGATACACAGAGATACAGTGATTAAACATCACCGATACACAGGGATACAGCGATTAAATATCACAGATACACAGGGATACAGTGATTAAACATCACCGATACACAGGGATACAGTGATTAAACATCACCGATACACAGGGATACAGTGATTAAATATCACAGATACACTGGGATACAGCGATTAAACATCACCGATACACAGGGACACAGTGAATAAATATCACCGATACACAGGGATCTAGTGATTAAACATCACTGATACACAGGGATACAGTGATTAAACATCACCGGTACACAGGGATACAGCGATTAAACATCACCGATACACAGGGATACAGTGATTAAATATCACCGATACACAGGGATACAGTGATTGACCATCACCGATACACAGGGACACAGTGATTAAATATCACCGATACACAGGGATCCAGTGATTAAACATCACTGATACACAGGGATACAGTGATTAAACATCACCGAAATACAGGGATACAGCGATTAAATATCACAGATACACAGGGATACAGTGATTAAACATCACCGATACACGGGGATACAGTGATTAAACATCACCGATACACAGGGATACAGCGATTAAACATCACCGATACACAGGGATACAGTGATTAAACATCACCGATACACAGGGATACAGTGATTAAATATCACCGATACACAGGGATACAGCGATTAAATATCACCGATACACAGAGATACAGTGATTAAACATCACCGATACACAGGGATACAGCGATTAAATATCACAGATACACAGGGATACAGTGATTAAACATCACCGATACACAGGGATACAGTGATTAAACATCACCGATACACAGGGATACAGTGATTAAATATCACAGATACACTGGGATACAGCGATTAAACATCACCGATACACAGGGACACAGTGAATAAATATCACCGATACACAGGGATCCAGTGATTAAACATCACTGATACACAGGGATACAGTGATTAAACATCACCGGTACACAGGGATACAGCGATTAAACATCACCGATACACAGGGATACAGTGATTAAATATCACCGATACACAGGGATACAGTGATTGACCATCACCGATACACAGGGACACAGTGATTAAATATCACCGATACACAGGGATCCAGTGATTAAACATCACTGATACACAGGGATACAGTGATTAAACATCACCGAAATACAGGGATACAGCGATTAAACATCACCGATACACAGGGATACAGTGATTAAATATCACCGATACACAGAGATACAGTGATTAAACATCACCAATACACAGGGATACAGTGATTAAATATCACCGATACACAGGGACACAGTGATTAAACATCACCGATACACAGGGATACAGTGATTAAACATCACCGATACACAGGAATACAGTGATTAAATATCACCGATACACAGGGATACAGTGATTAAATATCACCGATACACAGAGATATAGTGATTAAACATCACCGATACACAGGGATACAGTGATTAAATATCACCGATACACGGGGATACAGTGATTAAACATCACCGATACACAGAGATACAGTGATTAAACATCACCGATACACAGGGATACAGCGATTAAATATCACCGATACACAGGGATACAGTGAATAAATATCACCGATACACGGGGATACAGTGATTAAACATCACCGATACACAGAGATACAGTGATTAAACATCACCGATACACGGGGATACAGCGATTAAATATCACCGATACATAGGGATCCAGTGATTAAACATCACTGATACACAGGGATACAGTGATTAAACATCACCGATACACAGGGATACAGCGATTAAACATCACCGATACACAGGGATACAGTGATTAAACATCACCGATACACAGGGATACAGCGATTAAACATCACTGATACACAGAGATACAGTGATTAAACATCACCGATACACAGGGATACAGTGATTAAATATCACAGATGCACAGAGATACAGTGATTAAACATCACTGATACATAGGGATACAGTGATTAAATATCACCGATACACAGAGATACAGTGATTAAATATCACCGATACACAGAGAGACAGTGATTAAACATCACCGATACACAGGGATACAGTGATTAAATATCACAGATGCACAGAGATACAGTGATTAAACATCACCGATACACAGGGATACAGTGATTAAACATCACCGATACACAGGGATACAGTGATTAAACATCACCCATACACAGAGATACAGTGATTAAACATCACCGATACACAGGGATACAGTGATTAAATATCACCGATACACAGGGATACAGCGATTAAATATCACCGATACACAGAGATACAGTGATTAAACATCACCGATACACAGGGATACAGCGATTAAATATCACAGATACAAAGGAATACAGTGATTAAACATCACCGATACACAGGGATACAGTGATTAAACATCACCGATACACAGGGATACAGTGATTAAATATCACAGATACACTGGGATACAGCGATTAAACATCACCGATACACAGGGACACAGTGATTAAATATCACCGATACACAGCGATCCAGTGATTAAACATCACTGATACACAGGGATACAGTGATTAAACATCACCGGTACACAGGGATACAGCGATTAAACATCACCGATACACAGGGATACAGTGATTAAATATCACCGATACACAGGGATACAGTGATTGACCATCACCGATACACAGGGACACAGTGATTAAATATCACCGATACACAGGGATCCAGTGATTAAACATCACTGATACACAGGGATACAGTGATTAAACATCACCGATACACAGGGATACAGCGATTAAACATCACCGATACACAGGGATACAGTGATTAAACATCACCGATACACAGAGATACAGTGATTAAATATCACCGATACACAGAGATACAGTGATTAAACATCACTGATACACAGGGATACAGTGATTAAACATCACCGATACACAGGGATACAGTGATTAAACATCACCGATACACAGAGATACAGTGATTAAACATCACCGATACACGGAGATACAGTGATTAAACATCACTGATACACAGGTATACAGCGATTAAACATCACCGATACACAGGGATACAGTGATTAAACATCACCGATACACGGGGATACAGTGATTAAATATCACCGGTACACAGGGATACAGTGATTAAACATCACCGATACACGGGGATACAGTGATTAAACATCACCGATACACAGAGATACAGTGATTAAACATCACCGATACACAGAGATACAGTGATTAAACATCACCGATACACAGGGATACAGCGATTAAACATCACCGATACACAGGGATACAGTGATTAAACATCACCGATACACAGGGATACAGTGATTAAATATCACCGATACACAGGGATACAGTGATTAAACATCACCGATACACGGGGATACAGTGATTAAACATCACCGATACACAGGGATACAGCGATTAAATATCACAGATACACAGGGATACAGTGATTAAACATCACCGATACACAGGGATACAGTGATTAAACATCACCGATACACAGGGATACAGTGATTAAACATCACCGATACACGGGGATACAGTGATTAAACATCACCGATACACAGGGATACAGCGATTAAATATCACAGATACACAGGGATACAGTGATTAAACATCACCGATACACGGGGATACAGTTATTAAACATCACCGATACACAGGGATACAGTGATTAAATATCACCGATACACAGGGATACAGTGATTAATCATCACCGATACACGGGGATACAGTGATTAAACATCACCGATACACAGGGATACAGCGATTAAATATCACCGATACACAGGGATACAGTGATTAAACATCACCGATACACGGGGATACAGTGATTAAACATCACCGATACACAGGGATACAGCGATTAAACATCACCGATACACAGGGATACAGTGATTAAACATCACCGATACACAGGGATACAGTGATTAAATATCACCGATACACAGGGATACAGCGATTAAATATCACCGATACACAGAGATACAGTGATTAAACATCACCGATACACAGGGATACAGCGATTAAATATCACAGATACACAGGGATACAGTGATTAAACATCACCGATACACAGGGATACAGTGATTAAACATCACCGATACACAGGGATACAGTGATTAAATATCACAGATACACTGGGATACAGCGATTAAACATCACCGATACACAGGGACACAGTGAATAAATATCACCGATACACAGGGATCCAGTGATTAAACATCACTGATACACAGGGATACAGTGATTAAACATCACCGGTACACAGGGATACAGCGATTAAACATCACCGATACACAGGGATACAGTGATTAAATATCACCGATACACAGGGATACAGTGATTGACCATCACCGATACACAGGGACACAGTGATTAAATATCACCGATACACAGGGATCCAGTGATTAAACATCACTGATACACAGGGATACAGTGATTAAACATCACCGAAATACAGGGATACAGCGATTAAACATCACCGATACACAGGGATACAGTGATTAAATATCACCGATACACAGAGATACAGTGATTAAACATCACCAATACACAGGGATACAGTGATTAAATATCACCGATACACAGGGACACAGTGATTAAACATCACCGATACACAGGGATACAGTGATTAAACATCACCGATACACAGGAATACAGTGATTAAATATCACCGATACACAGGGATACAGTGATTAAATATCACCGATACACAGAGATATAGTGATTAAACATCACCGATACACAGGGATACAGTGATTAAATATCACCGATACACGGGGATACAGTGATTAAACATCACCGATACACAGAGATACAGTGATTAAACATCACCGATACACAGGGATACAGCGATTAAATATCACCGATACACAGGGATACAGTGAATAAATATCACCGATACACGGGGATACAGTGATTAAACATCACCGATACACAGAGATACAGTGATTAAACATCACCGATACACGGGGATACAGCGATTAAATATCACCGATACACAGGGATCCAGTGATTAAACATCACTGATACACAGGGATACAGTGATTAAACATCACCGATACACAGGGATACAGCGATTAAACATCACCGATACACAGGGATACAGTGATTAAACATCACCGATACATAGGGATACAGTGATTAAATATCACCGATACACAGAGATACAGTGATTAAATATCACCGATACACAGAGAGACAGTGATTAAACATCACCGATACACAGGGATACAGTGATTAAATATCACAGATGCACAGAGATACAGTGATTAAACATCACCGATACACAGGGATACAGTGATTAAACATCACCCATACACAGAGATACAGTGATTAAACATCACCGATACACAGGGATACAGTGATTAAATATCACCGATACACAGGGATACAGCGATTAAATATCACCGATACACAGAGATACAGTGATTAAACATCACCGATACACAGGGATACAGCGATTAAATATCACAGATACAAAGGAATACAGTGATTAAACATCACCGATACACAGGGATACAGTGATTAAACATCACCGATACACAGGGATACAGTGATTAAATATCACAGATACACTGGGATACAGCGATTAAACATCACCGATACACAGGGACACAGTGATTAAATATCACCGATACACAGGGATCCAGTGATTAAACATCACTGATACACAGGGATACAGTGATTAAACATCACCGGTACACAGGGATACAGCGATTAAACATCACCGATACACAGGGATACAGTGATTAAATATCACCGATACACAGGGATACAGTGATTGACCATCACCGATACACAGGGACACAGTGATTAAATATCACCGATACACAGGGATCCAGTGATTAAACATCACTGATACACAGGGATACAGTGATTAAACATCACCGAATTACAGGGATACAGCGATTAAACATCACCGATACACAGGGATACAGTGATTAAACATCACCGATACACAGAGATACAGTGATTAAATATCACCGATACACAGAGATACAGTGATTAAACATCACTGATACACAGGGATACAGTGATTAAACATCACCGATACACAGGGATACAGTGATTAAACATCACCGATACACAGAGATACAGTGATTAAACATCACCGATACACGGAGATACAGTGATTAAACATCACTGATACACAGGTATACAGCGATTAAACATCACCGATACACAGGGATACAGTGATTAAACATCACCGATACACGGGGATACAGTGATTAAATATCACCGGTACACAGGGATACAGTGATTAAACATCACCGATACACGGGGATACAGTGATTAAACATCACCGACACACAGGGATCCAGTGATTAAACATCACCGATATACGGGGATACAGTGATTAAACATCACCGATACACAGAGATACAGTGATTAAACATCACCGATACACAGAGATACAGTGATTAAACATCACCGATACACAGGGATACAGCGATTAAACATCACCGATACACAGGGATACAGTGATTAAATATCACCGATACACAGGGATACAGTGATTAAACATCACCGATAGACGGGGATACAGTGATTAAACATCACCGATACACAGGGATACAGCGATTAAACATCACCGATACACAGGGATACAGCGATTAAACATCACCGATACACAGGGATACAGTGATTAAATATCACCGATACACAGGGATACAGTGATTAAACATCACCGATACACGGGGATACAGTGATTAAACATCACCGATACACAGGGATACAGCGAATAAATATCACAGATACACAGGGATACAGTGATTAAACATCACCGATACACAGGGATACAGTGATTAAACATCACCGATACACAGGGATACAGTGATTAAATATCACCGATACACAGGGATACAGTGATTAAACATCACCGATACACGGGGATACAGTGATTAACATCACCGATACACAGGGATACAGCGATTAAATATCACAGATACACAGGGATACAGTGATTAAACATCACCGATACACGGGGATACAGTGATTAAACATCACCGATACACAGGGATACAGCGATTAAACATCACCGATACACAGGGATACAGTGATTAAACATCACCGATACACAGGGATACAGTGATTAAATATCACCGATACACAGGGATACAGCGATTAAATATCACCGATACACAGAGATACAGTGATTAAACATCACCGATACACAGGGATACAGCGATTAAATATCACAGATACACAGGGATACAGTGATTAAACATCACCGATACAGAGGGATACAGTGATTAAACATCACCGATACACAGGGATACAGTGATTAAATATCACAGATACACTGGGATACAGCGATTAAACATCACCGATACACAGGGACACAGTGAATAAATATCACCGATACACAGGGATCCAGTGATTAAACATCACTGATACACAGGGATACAGTGATTAAACATCACCGGTACACAGGGATACAGCGATTAAACATCACCGATACACAGGGATACAGTGATTAAATATCACCGATACACAGGGATACAGTGATTGACCATCACCGATACACAGGGACACAGTGATTAAATATCACCGATACACAGGGATCCAGTGATTAAACATCACTGATACACAGGGATACAGTGATGAAACATCACCGAAATACAGGGATACAGCGATTAAACATCACCGATACACAGGGATACAGTGATTAAATATCACCGATACACAGAGATACAGTGATTAAACATCACCAATACACAGGGATACAGTGATTAAATATCACCGATACACAGGGACACAGTGATTAAACATCACCGATACACAGGGATACAGTGATTAAACATCACCGATACACAGGCATACAGTGATTAAATATCACCGATACACAGGGATACAGTGATTAAATATCACCGATACACAGAGATATAGTGATTAAACATCACCGATACACAGGGATACAGTGATTAAATATCACCGATACACGGGGATACAGTGATTAAACATCACCGATACACAGAGATACAGTGATTAAACATCACCGATACACAGGGATACAGCGATTAAATATCACCGATACACAGGGATACAGTGAATAAATATCACCGATACACGGGGATACAGTGATTAAACATCACCGATACACAGAGATACAGTGATTAAACATCACCGATACACGGGGATACAGCGATTAAATATCACCGATACACAGGGATCCAGTGATTAAACATCACTGATACACAGGGATACAGTGATTAAACATCACCGATACACAGGGATACAGCGATTAAACATCACCGATACACAGGGATACAGTGATTAAACATCACCGATACATAGGGATACAGTGATTAAATATCACCGATACACAGAGATACAGTGATTAAATATCACCGATACACAGAGAGACAGTGATTAAACATCACCGATACACAGGGATACAGTGATTAAACATCACTGATACACAGGGATACAGTGATTAAACATCACCCATACACAGAGATACAGTGATTAAACATCACCGATACACAGGGATACAGCGATTAAATATCACCGATACACAGAGATACAGTGATTAAATATCACCGATACACAGGGATACAGCGATTAAATATCACCGATACACAGAGATACAGTGATTAAACATCACTGATACACAGAGATACAGTGATTAAACATCACCGATACACAGGGATACAGCGATTAAATATCACAGATACAAAGGAATACAGTGATTAAACATCACCGATACACAGGGATACAGTGATTAAACATCACCGATACACAGGGATACAGTGATTAAATATCACAGATACACTGGGATACAGCGATTAAACATCACCGATACGCAGGGACACAGTGATTAAATATCACCGATACACAGGGATCCAGTGATTAAACATCACTGATACACAGGGATACAGTGATTAAACATCACCGGTACACAGGGATACAGCGATTAAACATCACCGATACACAGGGATACAGTGATTAAATATCACCGATAGACAGGGATACAGTGATTGACCATCAACGATACACAGGGACACAGTGATTAAATATCACCGATACACAGGGATCCAGTGATTAAACATCACTGATACACAGGGATACAGTGATTAAACATCACCGAATTACAGGGATACAGCGATTAAACATCACCGATACACAGGGATACAGTGATTAAACATCACCGAATTACAGGGATACAGCGATTAAACATCACCGATACACAGGGATACAGTGATTAAACATCACCGATACACAGGGACACAGTGATTAAATATCACCGATACACAGGGACACAGTGATTAAACATCACCGATACACAGGGATACAGTGATTAAACATCACCGATACACAGGAATACAGTGATTAAATATCACCGATACACAGGGATACAGCGATTAAATATCACCGATACACAGAGATACAGTGATTAAACATCACCGATACACAGAGATACAGTGATTAAACATCACCGATACACATGGATACAGTGATGAAACATCACCGATACACGGGGATACAGCGATTAAATATCACCGATACACAGGGATACAGCGATTAAACATCACTGATACACAGAGATACAGTGATTAAACATCACCGATACACAGGGATACAGTGATTAAACATCACTGATACACAGGGATACAGTGATTAAACATCACCGATACACAGGGATACAGTGATTAAACATCACCGATACACAGGGATACAGTGATTAAATATCACCGAGACACAGGGATACAGTGATTAAATATCACCGGTACACAGGGATACAGTGAATAAATATCACCGATACACAGGGATACAGTGATTAAATATCACCGATACACAGGGATACAGTGATTAAACATCACTGATACACAGGGATACAGTGATTAAATATCACCGATACACAGGGATACAGTGATTAAACATCACCGACACACAGGGATCCAGTGATTAAACATCACCGATACACAGGGATACAGCGATTAAATATCACCAATACACGGGGATACAGTGATTAAACATCACTGATACACAGGGATACAGCGATTAAACATCACCGATACACAGGGATATAGTGATTAAACATCACCGATACACAGGGATACAGTGATTAAATATCACCAATACGCTGGGATACAGTGATTAAACATCACCGATACACAGGGATACAGTGATTAAACATCACCGATACACAGGGATACAGTGATTAAACATCACCGATACACAGGGATCCAGTGATTAAACATCACCGATACACAGGGATACAGCGATTCAATATCACCGATACACAGGGATACAGTGATTAAATATCACCGATACACAGGGATACAGTGATTAAACATCACTGATACACAGGGATACAGTGATTAAATATCACCGATACACAGGGATACAGTGATTAAACATCACCGATACACAGGGATCCAGTGATTAAACATCACCGATACACAGGGATACAGCGATTAAATATCACAGATACACTGGGATACAGCGATTAAACATCACCGATACACAGGGACACAGTGAATAAATATCACCGATACACAGGGATCCAGTGATTAAACATCACTGATACACAGGGATACAGTGATTAAACATCACCGGTACACAGGGATACAGCGATTAAACATCACCGATACACAGGGATACAGTGATTAAATATCACCGATACACAGGGATACAGTGATTGACCATCACCGATACACAGGGACACAGTGATTAAATATCACCGATACACAGGGATCCAGTGATTAAACATCACTGATACACAGGGATATAGTGATTAAACATCACCGAAATACAGGGATACAGCGATTAAACATCACCGATACACAGGGATACAGTGATTAAATATCACCGATACACAGAGATATAGTGATTAAACATCACCGATACACAGGGATACAGTGATTAAATATCACCGATACACAGGGACACAGTGATTAAACATCACCGATACACAGGGATACAGTGATTAAACATCACCGATACACAGGAATACAGTGATTAAATATCACCGATACACAGGGATACAGTGATTAAATATCACCGATACACAGAGATATAGTGATTAAACATCACCGATACACAGGGATACAGTGATTAAATATCACCGATACACGGGGATACAGTGATTAAACATCACCGATACACAGAGATACAGTGATTAAACATCACCGATACACAGGGATACAGCGATTAAATATCACCGATACACAGGGATACAGTGAATAAATATCACCGATACACAGGGATCCAGTGATTAAACATCACCGATACACAGAGATACAGTGATTAAACATCACCGATACACGGGGATACAGCGATTAAATATCACCGATACACGGGGATCCAGTGATTAAACATCACTGATACACAGGGATACAGTGATTAAACATCACCGATACACAGGGATACAGCGATTTTACATCACCGATACACAGGGATACAGTGATTAAACATCACCGATACATAGGGATACAGTGATTAAATATCACCGATACACAGAGATACAGTGATTAAATATCACCGATACACAGAGAGACAGTGATTAAACATCACCGATACACAGGGATACAGTGATTAAATATCACAGATGCACAGAGATACAGTGATTAAACATCACCGATACACAGGGATACAGTGATTAAATATCACCGATACACAGGGATACAGTGATTAAATATCACCGATACACGGGGATACAGTGATTAAACATCACCGATACACAGGGATACAGTGATTAAATATCACCGATACACAGAGATACAGTGATTAAACATCACCGATACACAGGGATACAGTGATTAAACATCACCGATACACAGGGATACAGTGATTAAATATCACCGATACACAGGGATACAGTGATTAAATATCACCGATACACGGGGATACAGTGATTAAACATCACCGATACACAGAGATACAGTGATTAAACATCACCGATACACAGGGATACAGTGATGAAACATCACCGATACACGGGGATACAGCGATTAAATATCACCGATACACAGGGATACAGTGATTAAACATCACTGATACACAGAGATACAGTGATTAAACATCACCGATACACAGGGATACAGTGATTAAACATCACTGATACACAGGGATACAGTGATTAAACATCACCGATACAC
The DNA here is from genome assembly GCF_047496795.1 of Chiloscyllium punctatum. NCBI lineage: Eukaryota > Metazoa > Chordata > Chondrichthyes > Orectolobiformes > Hemiscylliidae > Chiloscyllium > Chiloscyllium punctatum. Next base: position 3,208,760 of record NC_092741.1, read on the forward strand.
AGGGATACAGTGATTAAACATCACCGATACACAGGGATACAGTGATTAAATATCACCGATACACAGGGATACAGTGATTAAATATCACCGGTACACAGGGATACAGTGATTAAACATCACTGATACACAGGGATACAGTGATTAAATATCACCGATACACAGGGATACAGTGATTAAATATCACCGATACACAGAGATACAGTGATTAAATATCACCGATACACAGAGAGACAGTGATTAAACATCACCGATACACAGGGATACAGTGATTAAATATCACAGATGCACAGAGATACAGTGATTAAACATCACCGATACACAGGGATACAGTGATTAAATATCACCGATACACAGGGATACAGTGATTAAATATCACCGATACACGGGGATACAGTGATTAAACATCACCGATACACAGAGATACAGTGATTAAACATCACCGATACACAGGGATACAGCGATTAAACATCACCGATACACAGGGATACAGTGATTAAACATCACCGATACACAGGGATACAGTGATTAAATATCACCGATACACAGGGATACAGTGATTAAACATCACCGATACACGGGGATACAGTGATTAAACATCACCGATACACAGGGATACAGCGATTAAATATCACAGATACACAGGGATACAGTGATTAAACATCACCGATACACAGGGATACAGTGATTAAACATCACCGATACACAGGGATACAGTGATTAAATATCACCGATACACAGGGATACAGTGATTAAACATCACCGATACACAGGGATACAGTGATTAAACATCACCGATACACGGGGATACAGTGATTAAATATCACCGGTACACAGGGATACAGTGATTAAACATCACCGATACACGGGGATACAGTGATTAAATATCACCGATACACAGAGATATAGTGATTAAACATCACCGATACACAGGGATACAGTGATTAAATATCACCGATACACGGGGATACAGTGATTAAACATCACCGATACACAGGGATACAGTGATTAAACATCACCGATACACAGGGATACAGTGATTAAATATCACCGATACACAGAGATACAGTGATTAAATATCACCGATACACAGAGATATAGTGATTAAACATCACCGATACACAGGGATACAGTGATTAAATATCACCGATACACGGGGATACAGTGATTAAACATCACCGATACACAGAGATACAGTGATTAAACATCACCGATACACAGGGATACAGTGATTAAATATCACCGATACACAGGGATACAGTGAATAAATATCACCGATACACAGGGATCCAGTGATTAAACATCACCGATACACAGAGATACAGTGATTAAACATCACCGATACACGGGGATACAGCGATTAAATATCACCGATACACAGGGATCCAGTGATTAAACATCACTGATACACAGGGATACAGTGATTAAACATCACCGATACACAGGTATACAGCGATTAAACATCACCGATACACAGGGATACAGTGATTAAACATCACCGATACACAGGGATACAGTGATTAAATATCACCGATACACAGAGATACAGTGATTAAATATCACCGATACACAGAGAGACAGTGATTAAACATCACCGATACACAGGGATACAGTGATTAAATATCACAGATGCACAGAGATACAGTGATTAAACATCACCGATACACAGGGATACAGTGATTAAATATCACCGATACACAGGGATACAGTGATTAAATATCACCGATACACAGAGATACAGTGATTAAACATCACCGATACACAGGGATACAGTGATTAAACATCACCGATACACAGGGATACAGTGATTAAATATCACCGATACACAGAGATACAGTGATTAAATATCACCGATACACGGGGATACAGTGATTAAACATCACCGATACACAGAGATACAGTGATTAAACATCACCGATACACATGGATACAGTGATGAAACATCACCGATACACGGGGATACAGCGATTAAATATCACCGATACACAGGGATACAGCGATTAAACATCACTGATACACAGAGATACAGTGATTAAACATCACCGATACACAGGGATACAGTGATTAAACATCACTGATACACAGGGATACAGTGATTAAACATCACCGATACACAGGGATACAGTGATTAAATATCACCGAGACACAGGGATACAGTGATTAAATATCACCGGTACACAGGGATACAGTGAATAAATATCACCGATACACAGGGATACAGTGATTAAATATCACCGATACACAGGGATACAGTGATTAAACATCACTGATACACAGGGATACAGTGATTAAATATCACCGATTCACAGGGATACAGTGATTAAACATCACCGACACACAGGGATCCAGTGATTAAACATCACCGATACACAGGGATACAGCGATTAAATATCACCAATACACGGGGATACAGTGATTAAACATCACTGATACACAGGGATACAGCGATTAAACATCACCGATACACAGGGATATAGTGATTAAACATCACCGATACACAGGGATACAGTGATTAAATATCACCAATACGCTGGGATACAGTGATTAAACATCACCGATACACAGGGGTACAGTGATTAAACATCACCGATACACAGGGATCCAGTGATTAAACATCACCGATACACAGGGATACAGCGATTCAATATCACCGATACACAGGGATACAGTGATTAAATATCACCGATACACAGGGATACAGTGATTAAACATCACTGATACACAGGGATACAGTGATTAAATATCACCGATACACAGGGATACAGTGATTAAACATCACCGATACACAGGGATCCAGTGTTTAAACATCACCGATACACAGGGATACAGCGATTAAATATCACCGATACACAGGGATACAGTGATTAAATATCACCGATACACGGGGATACAGTGATTAAATATCACCGATACACAGGGATACAGTGATTAAATATCACCGATACACAGGGATACAGTGATTAAACATCACCGATACACAGGGATACAGTGATTAAATATCACCGATACACAGAGATACAGTGATTAAATATCACCGATACACAGAGATACAGTGATTAAATGTCACCGATACACAGGGATACAGTGATTAAACATCACCGATACACAGGGATACAGTGATTAAATATCACCGATACACAGAGATACAGTGATTAAATATCACCGATACACGGGGATACAGTGATTAAACATCACTGATACACGGGGATACAGTGATTAAATATCACCGATACACAGGGATACAGTGATTAAATATCACCGATACACGGGGATACAGTGATTAAACATCACTGATACACAGAGATACAGTGATCAAATATCACCGATACACGGGGATACAGTGATTAAACATCACTGATGCACAGAGATACAGTGATTAAATATCACCGATACACAGGGATACAGTGATTAAATATCACCGATACACGGGGATACAGTGATTAAACATCACTGATACACGGGGATACAGTGATTAAATATCATCGATACACAGGGATACAGTGATTAAACATCACCGATACACGGGGATACAGTGATTAAATATCACCGATACACAGGGATACAGTGATTAAACATCACTGATACACGGGGATACAGTGATTAAATATCACCGATACACGGGGATACAGTGATTAAATATCACCGATACACAGGGATACAGTGATTAAATATCACCGATACACAGAGATACAGTGATTAAACATCACCGATACACAGGGATACAGCGATTAAACATCACCGATACACAGGGATACAGTGATTAAACATCACCGATACACAGGGATACAGTGATTAAACATCACTGATACACGGGGATACAGTGATTAAATATCACCGATACACGGGGATACAGTGATTAAATATCAGCGATACACGGGGATACAGTGATTAAACATCACTGATACACGGGGATACAGCGATTAAATATCACCGATACACAGGGATACAGTGATTAAACATCACCGATACACAGGAATACAGTGATTAAACATCACTGATACACGGGGATAAAGTGATTAAATATCACCGATACACGGGGATACAGTGATTAAATATCACCCATACACAGGGATACAGTGATTAAATATCACCGATACACAGAGATACAGTGATTAAACATCACCGATACACAGGGATACAGTGATTAAACATCACCGATACACAGGGATCCAGTGATTAAACATCACCGATACACAGGGATACAGCGATTAAATATCACCGATACACAGGGATACAGTGATTAAATATCACCGATACACAGGGATACAGTGATTAAACATCACCGATACACGGGGATACAGTGATTAAATATCACCGATACACAGGGATACAGTGATTAAACATCACCGATACACAGGGATACAGTGATTAAACATCACCGATACACAGGGATACAGTGATTAAACATCACCCATACACAGGGATACAGTGATTAAATATCACCGATACACAGGGATACAGTGATTAAACATCACCGATACACAGGGATACAGTGATTAAATATCACCGATACACAGAGATACAGTGATTAAACATCACCGATACACGGGGATACAGTGATTAAATATCACCGATACACAGAGATACAGTGATTAAATATCACCGATACACAGGGATACAGTGAGTAATCATCACCGATACACAGGGATACAGTGATTAAACATCACCGATACACAGGGATACAGTGATTAAATATCACCGATACACAGAGATACAGTGATTAAACATCACCGATACACAGGGATACAGTGATTAAACATCACCGATACACAGGGATACAGTGATTAAACATCACCGATACACAGGAATACAGTGATTAAATATCACCGATACACAGGGATACAGTGATTAAATATCACCGATACACAGAGATATAGTGATTAAACATCACCGATACACAGGGATACAGTGATTAAATATCACCGATACACAGAGATATAGTGATTAAACATCACCGATACACAGGGATACAGTGATTAAATATCACCGATACACAGGGATACAGTGATTAAATATCACCGATACACAGAGATACAGTGATTAAACATCACCGATACACGGGGATACAGTGATTAAATATCACCGATACACAGAGATACAGTGATTAAATATCACCGATACACAGGGATACAGTGAGTAAACATCACCGATACACAGGGATACAGTGATTAAACATCACCGATACACAGGGATACAGTGATTAAATATCACCGATACACAGAGATACAGTGATTAAACATCACCGATACACAGGGATACAGTGATTAAACATCACCGATACACAGGGATACAGTGATTAAACATCACCGATACACAGGAATACAGTGATTAAATATCACCGATACACAGGGATACAGTGATTAAATATCACCGATACACAGGGATACAGTGATTAAATATCACCGATACACAGAGATATAGTGATTAAACATCACCGATACACAGGGATACAGTGATTAAATATCACCGATACACAGAGATATAGTGATTAAACATCACCGATACACAGGGATACAGTGATTAAATATCACCGATACACGGGGATACAGTGATTAAACATCACCGATACACAGAGATACAGTGATTAAACATCACCAATACACAGGGATACAGCGATTAAATATCACCGATACACAGGGATACAGTGAATAAATATCACCGATACACAGGGATCCAGTGATTAAACATCACCGATACACAGAGATACAGTGATTAAACATCACCGATACACGGGGATACAGCGATTAAATATCTCCGATACACAGGGATCCAGTGATTAAACATCACTGATACACAGGGATACAGTGATTAAACATCACCGATACACAGGGATACAGCGATTAAACATCACCGATACACAGGGATACAGTGATTAAACATCACCGATACACAGGGATACAGTGATTAAATATCACCGATACACAGAGATACAGTGATTAAATATCACCGATACACAGAGAGACAGTGATTAAACATCACCGATACACAGGGATACAGTGATTAAATATCACAGATGCACAGACATACAGTGATTAAACATCACCGATACACAGGGATACAGTGATTAAATATCACCGATACACGGGGATACAGTGATTAAACATCACCGATACACAGGGATACAGTGATTAAATATCACCGATACACAGAGATACAGTGATTAAACATCACCGATACACAGGGATACAGTGATTAAACATCACCGATACACAGGGATACAGTGATTAAATATCACCGATACACAGGGATACAGTGATTAAATATCACCGATACACGGGGATACAGTGATTAAACATCACCGATACACAGAGATACAGTGATTAAACATCACCGATACACAGGGATACAGTGATGAAACATCACCGATACACGGGGATACAGCGATTAAATATCACCGATACACAGGGATACAGTGATTAAACATCACTGATACACAGAGATACAGTGATTAAACATCACCGATACACAGGGATACAGTGATTAAACATCACTGATACACAGGGATACAGTGATTAAACATCACCGATACACAGGGATACAGTGATTAAACATCACCGATACACAGGGATACAGTGATTAAATATCACCGATACACAGGGATACAGTGATTAAATATCACCGGTACACAGGGATACAGTGAATAAATATCACCGATACACAGGGATACAGTGATTAAATATCACCGATACACAGGGATACAGAGATTAAACATCACCGACACACAGGGATCCAGTGATTAAACATCACCGATACACAGGGATACAGCGATTAAATATCACTGATACACAGGGATACAGTGATTAAATATCACCAATACACGGGGATACAGTGATTAAACATCACTGATACACAGGGATACAGCGATTAAACATCACCGATACACAGGGATACAGTGATTAAATATCACCGATACACAGGGATATAGTGGTTAAACATCACCGAAACACAGGGATACAGTGATTAAATATCACCAATACGCTGGGATACAGTGATTAAACATCACCGATACACAGGGATACAGTGACTAAACATCACTGATACACAGCGATACAGTGATTAAACATCACCGATACACAGGGATACAGTGATTAAACATCACCGATACACAGGGATCCAGTGATTAAATATCACCGATACACAGAGATATAGTGATTAAACATCACCGATACACAGGGATACAGTGATTAAATATCACCGATACACGGGGATACAGTGATTAAACATCACCGATACACAGAGATACAGTGATTAAACATCACCGATACACAGGGATACAGCGATTAAATATCACCGATACACAGGGATACAGTGAATAAATATCACCGATACACAGGTATCCAGTGATTAAACATCACCGATACACAGAGATACAGTGATTAAACATCACCGATACACGGGGATACAGCGATTAAATATCACCGATACACAGGGATCCAGTGATTAAACATCACTGATACACAGGGAAACAGTGATTAAACATCACCGATACACAGGGATACAGCGATTAAACATCACCGATACACAGGGATACAGTGATTAAACATCACCGATACACAGGGATACAGTGATTAAATATCACCGATACACAGAGATACAGTGATTAAATATCACCGATACACAGAGAGACAGTGATTAAACATCACCGATACACAGGGATACAGTGATTAAATATCACAGATGCACAGAGATACAGTGATTAAACATCACCGATACACAGGGATACAGTGATTAAATATCACCGATACACAGGGATACAGTGATTAAACATCACCGATACACAGGGATACAGTGATTAAATATCACCGATACACAGGGATACAGTGATTAAACATCACCGATACTCAGGGATACAGTGATTAAACATCACCGATACACAGGGATACAGTGATTAAATATCACCGATACACAGGGATACAGTGATTAAATATCACCGATACACGGGGATACAGTGATTAAACATCACCGATACACAGAGATACAGTGATTAAACATCACCGATACACAGGGATACAGTGATTAAATATCACCGATACACAGGGATACAGTGATTAAATATCACCGATACACGGGGATACAGTGATTAAACATCACCGATACACAGAGATACAGTGATTAAACATCACCGATACACAGGGATACAGTGATGAAACATCACCGATACACGGGGATACAGCGATTAAATATCACCGATACACAGGGATACAGTGATTAAACATCACTGATACACAGAGATACAGTGATTAAACATCACCGATACACAGGGATACAGTGATTAAACATCACTGATACACAGGGATACAGTGATTAAACATCACCGATACACAGGGATACAGTGATTAAACATCACCGATACACAGGGATACAGTGATTAAATATCACCGATACACAGGGATACAGTGATTAAATATCACCGGTACACAGGGATACAGTAAATAAATATCACCGATACACAGGGATACAGTGATTAAATATCACCGATACACAGGGATACAGAGATTAAACATCACTGATACACAGGGATACAGTGATTAAATATCACCGATACACAGGGATACAGTGATTAAACATCACCGACACACAGGGATCCAGTGATTAAACATCACCGATACACAGGGATACAGCGATTAAATATCACTGATACACAGGGATACAGTGATTAAATATCACCAATACACGGGGATACAGTGATTAAACATCACTGATACACAGGGATACAGCGATTAAACATCACCGATACACAGGGATATAGTGATTAAACATCACCGAAACACAGGGATACAGTGATTAAATATCACCAATACGCTGGGATACAGTGATTAAACATCACCGATACACAGGGATACAGAGATTAAACATCACTGATACACAGCGATACAGTGATTAAACATCACCGATACACAGGGATACAGTGATTAAACATCACCGATACACAGGGATCCAGTGATTAAACATCACCGATACACAGGGATACAGTGATTAAATATCACCGATACACAGAGATACAGTGATTAAATATCACCGATACACGGGGATACAGTGATTAAACATCACTGATACACGGGGATACAGTGATTAAATATCACCGATACACAGGGATACAGTGATTAAATATCACCGATACACGGGGATACAGTGATTAAATATGACTGATACACAGGGATACAGTGATTAAATATCACCGATACACAGAGATACAGTGATGAAACATCACCGATACACGGGGATACAGCGATTAAATATCACCGATACACAGGGATACAGTGATTAAACATCACTGATACACAGAGATACAGTGATTAAACATCACCGATACACAGGGATACAGTGATTAAACATCACTGATACACAGGGATACAGTGATTAAACATCACCGATACACAGGGATACAGTGATTAAACATCACCGATACACAGGGATACAGTGATTAAATATCACCGATACACAGGGATACAGTGATTAAATATCACCGGTACACAGGGATACAGTGAATAAATATCACCGATACACAGGGATACAGTGATTAAATATCACCGATACACAGGGATACAGAGATTAAACATCACTGATACACAGGGATACAGTGATTGAATATCACCGATACACAGGGATACAGTGATTAAACATCACCGACACACAGGGATCCAGTGATTAAACATCACCGATACACAGGGATACAGCGATTAAATATCACTGATACACAGGGATACAGTGATTAAATATCACCAATACACGGGGATACAGTGATTAAACATCACTGATACACAGGGATACAGCGATTAAACATCACCGATACACAGGGATATAGTGGTTAAACATCACCGAAACACAGGGATACAGTGATTAAATATCACCAATACGCTGGGATACAGTGATTAAACATCACCGATACACAGGGATACAGTGACTAAACATCACTGATACACAGCGATACAGTGATTAAACATCACCGATACACAGGGATACAGTGATTAAACATCACCGATACACAGGGATCCAGTGATTAAATATCACCGATACACAGAGATATAGTGATTAAACATCACCGATACACAGGGATACAGTGATTAAATATCACCGATACACGGGGATACAGTGATTAAACATCACCGATACACAGAGATACAGTGATTAAACATCACCGATACACAGGGATACAGCGATTAAATATCACCGATACACAGGGATACAGTGAATAAATATCACCGATACACAGGTATCCAGTGATTAAACATCACCGATACACAGAGATACAGTGATTAAACATCACCGATACACGGGGATACAGCGATTAAATATCACCGATACACAGGGGTCCAGTGATTAAACATCACTGATACACAGGGAAACAGTGATTAAACATCACCGATACACAGGGATACAGCGATTAAACATCACCGATACACAGGGATACAGTGATTAAACATCACCGATACACAGGGATACAGTGATTAAATATCACCGATACACAGAGATACAGTGATTAAATATCACCGATACACAGAGAGACAGTGATTAAACATCACCGATACACAGGGATACAGTGATTAAATATCACAGATGCACAGAGATACAGTGATTAAACATCACCGATACACAGGGATACAGTGATTAAATATCACCGATACACAGGGATACAGTGATTAAACATCACCGATACACAGGGATACAGTGATTAAATATCACCGATACACAGGGATACAGTGATTAAACATCACCGATACACAGGGATACAGTGATTAAACATCACCGATACACAGGGATACAGTGATTAAATATCACCGATACACAGGGATACAGTGATTAAATATCACCGATACACGGGGATACAGTGATTAAACATCACCGATACACAGAGATACAGTGATTAAACATCACCGATACACAGGGATACAGTGATTAAATATCACCGATACACAGGGATACAGTGATTAAATATCACCGATACACGGGGATACAGTGATTAAACATCACCGATACACAGAGATACAGTGATTAAACATCACCGATACACAGGGATACAGTGATGAAACATCACCGATACACGGGGATACAGCGATTAAATATCACCGATACACAGGGATACAGTGATTAAACATCACTGATACACAGAGATACAGTGATTAAACATCACCGATACACAGGGATACAGTGATTAAACATCACTGATACACAGGGATACAGTGATTAAACATCACCGATACACAGGGATACAGTGATTAAACATCACCGATACACAGGGATACAGTGATTAAATATCACCGATACACAGGGATACAGTGATTAAATATCACCGGTACACAGGGATACAGTAAATAAATATCACCGATACACAGGGATACAGTGATTAAATATCACCGATACACAGGGATACAGAGATTAAACATCACTGATACACAGGGATACAGTGATTAAATATCACCGATACACAGGGATACAGTGATTAAACATCACCGACACACAGGGATCCAGTGATTAAACATCACCGATACACAGGGATACAGCGATTAAATATCACTGATACACAGGGATACAGTGATTAAATATCACCAATACACGGGGATACAGTGATTAAACATCACTGATACACAGGGATACAGCGATTAAACATCACCGATACACAGGGATATAGTGATTAAACATCACCGAAACACAGGGATACAGTGATTAAATATCACCAATACGCTGGGATACAGTGATTAAACATCACCGATACACAGGGATACAGAGATTAAACATCACTGATACACAGCGATACAGTGATTAAACATCACCGATACACAGGGATACAGTGATTAAACATCACCGATACACAGGGATCCAGTGATTAAACATCACCGATACACAGGGATACAGTGATTAAATATCACCGATACACAGAGATACAGTGATTAAATATCACCGATACACGGGGATACAGTGATTAAACATCACTGATACACGGGGATACAGTGATTAAATATCACCGATACACAGGGATACAGTGATTAAATATCACCGATACACGGGGATACAGTGATTAAATATGACTGATACACAGGGATACAGTGATTAAATATCACCGATACACAGAGATACAGTGATTAAATATCACCGATACACGGGGATACAGTGATTAAACATCACTGATACACAGGGATACAGTGATTAAATATCACTGATACACAGGGATACAGTGATTAAACACCACCGATACACAGGGATACAGTGATTAAACATCACTGATACACAGGGATACAGTGATTAAATATCACTGATACACAGGGATACAGTGATTAAACATCACTGATACACAGGGATACAGTGATTAAATATCACTGATACACAGGGATACAGTGATTAAACATCACTGATACACAGGGATACAGTGATTAAATATCACTGATACACAGGGATACAGTGATTAAACACCACCGATACACAGGGATACAGTGATTAAACATCACTGATACACAGGGATACAGTGATTAAATATCACCGATACACAGGGATACAGTGATTAAACATCACTGATACACAGGGATACAGTGATTAAATATCACTGATACACAGGGATACAGTGATTAAATATCACCGATACACAGAGATACAGTGATTAAACATCACCGATACACAGGGATACAGTGATTAAATATCAATGATACACAGGGACACAGTGATTAAACATCACTGATACACAGGGATACAGTGATTAAACATCATCGATACACAGGGATACAGTGATTAAATATCACCGATTCACAGAGATACAGTGATTAAACATCATCGATACACAGGGATACAGTGATTAAATATCACCGATACACAGGGATACAGTGATTAAATATCACCGATACACAGGGATACAGTGATTAAATATAACCGATACACAGGGATACAGCGATTAAACACCACCGATACACAGGGATACAGTGATTAAACATCATCGATACACAGGGATACAGTGATTAAATATCACCGATACACAGGGATACAGTGATTAAACATCACCGATACACAGGGATACAGTGATTAAATATCATCGATACACAGGGATACAGTGATTAAATATCACCGATACACAGGGATACAGTGATTAAACATCACCGATATACAGAGATACAGTGATTAAATATCACCGATACACAGAGATACAGTGATTAAACATCACCGATACACAGGGATACAGTGATTAAACATCACCGATAAACAGAGATACAGTGATTAAACATCACCGATACACAGGGATACAGTGATTAAATATCATCGATACACAGGGATACAGTGATTAAATATCACCGATACACAGGGATACAGTGATTAAACATCACCGATACACAGGGATACAGTGATTAAATATCACCGATACACAGGGATACAGTGATTAAACATCACCGATACACGGGGATACAGTGATTAAATATCACCGATACACAGGGATACAGTGATTAAACATCACCGATACACAGGCATACAGTGATTAAACATCACCGATACACAGAGATACAGTGATTAAACATCACCGATACACAGGGATACAGTGATTAAACATCACTGATACACAGGGATACAGCGATTAAACATCACCGATACACAGGGATACAGTGATTAAATATCACCGATACACGGGGATACAGTGATTAAACATCACTGATACACAGGGATACAGTGATTAAATATCACCGATACACAGAGATACAGTGATTAAATATCACCGATAAACGGGGATACAGTGATTAAACATGACTGATGCACAGAGATACAGTGATTAAATATCACCGATACACGGGGATACAGTGATTAAATATCACCGATACACAGGGATACAGTGATTAAATATCACCGATACACGGGGATACAGTGATTAAACATCACTGATACACGGGGATACAGTGATTAAATATCACCGATACACAGGGATACAGTGATTCAACATCACCGATACACAGGGATACAGTGATTAAACATCACTGATACACGGGTATACAGTGATTAAATATCACCGATACACGGGGATACAGTGATTAAATATCACCGATACACAGGGATACAGTGATTAAATATCACCGATACACAGGGATACAGTGATTAAACATCACCGATACACAGGGATCCAGTGATTAAACATCACCGATACACAGGGATACAGTGATTAAATATCACCGATACACAGGGATACAGTGATTAAATATCACCGATACACAGGGATACAGTGATTAAACATCACCGATACACGGGGATACAGTGATTAAATATCACCGATACACAGGGATACAGTGATTAAATATCACCGATACACAGAGATACAGTGATTAAATATCACCGATACACAGGGATACAGTGAGTAAACATCACCGATACACAGGGATACAGTGACTAAACATCACCGATACACAGGGATACAGTGATTAAATATTACCGATACACAGGGATACAGTGATTAAATATCACCGATACACAGGGATACAGTGATTAAACATCACCGATACACAGGGATCCAGTGATTAAACATCACCGATACACAGGGATACAGCGATTAAATATCACCGATACACAGGAATACAGTGATTAAATATCACCGATACACAGGGATACAGTGATTAAACATCACCGATACACGGGGATACAGTGATTAAATATCACTGATACACAGGGATACAGTGATTAAATATCACTGATACACAGGGATACAGTGAGTAAACATCACCGATACACAGGGATACAGTGATTCAATATCACCGGTACACAGGGATACAGTGATTAAATATCACCGATACACAGAGATACAGTGATTAAATATCACCGATACACAGGGATACAGTGAGTAAACATCACCGATACACAGGGATACAGTGATTAAACATCACCGATACACAGGGATACAGTGATTAAATATCACCGATACACAGAGATACAGTGATTAAACATCACTGATACACAGGGATACAGTGATTAAACATCACCGATACACAGGGATACAGCGATTAAACATCACCGATACACGGAGATACAGTGATTAAACATCACTGATACACAGGGATACAGCGATTAAACATCACCGATACACAGGGATACAGTGATTAAACATCACCGATACACGGGGATACAGTGATTAAATATCACCGGTACACAGGGATACAGTGATTAAACATCACCGATACACGGGGATACAGTGATTAAACATCACCGACACACAGGGATCCAGTGATTAAACATCACCGATACACGGGGATACAGTGATTAAACATCACCGATACACAGGGATACAGCGATTAAACATCACCGATACACAGGGATACAGTGATTAAACATCACCGATACACAGGGATACAGTGATTAAATATCACCGATACACAGGGATACAGTGATTAAACATCACCGATACACAGGGATACTGTGATTAAATATCACCGATACACGGGGATACAGTGATTAAATATCACCGATACACAGAGATACAGTGATTAAATATCACCGATACACAGGGATACAGCGATTAAACATCATCGATACACAGAGATACTGTGATTAAACATCACCGATACACAGGGATACAGCGATTAAACATCATCGATACACAGAGATACAGTGATTAAACATCACCGATACACAGGGATACAGGGATTAAACATCACCGATACACAGGGATACAGGGATTAAACATCACCGATACACAGAGATACAGTGATTAAATGTCACCGATACACAGGGATACAGTGATTAAATATCACTGATACACAGGGATACAGTGATGAAACATCACCGATACACAGAGATACAGTGATTAAATATCACCGATACACAGAGATACAGTGATTAAACATCACTGATACACGGGGATACAGCGATTAAACATCACCGATACACAGGGATACAGTGATTAAACATCACTGATACACGGGGATACAGTGATTAAATATCACCGATACACAGGGATACAGTGATTAAACATCACCGATACACAGGGATACAGTGATTAAATATCACCGATACACAGAGATACAGTGATTAAATATCACCGATACACGGGGATACAGTGATTAAACATCACTGATACACGGGGATACAGTGATTAAATATCACCGATACACAGGGATACAGTGATTAAATATCACCGATACACGGGGATACAGTGATTAAATATGACTGATACACAGGGATACAGTGATTAAATATCACCGATACACAGAGATACAGTGATTAAATATCACCGATACACGGGGATACAGTGATTAAACATCACTGATACACAGGGATACAGTGATTAAATATCACTGATACACAGGGATACAGTGATTAAACACCACCGATACACAGGGATACAGTGATTAAACATCACTGATACACAGGGATACAGTGATTAAATATCACTGATACACAGGGATACAGTGATTAAACATCACTGATACACAGGGATACAGTGATTAAATATCACTGATACACAGGGATACAGTGATTAAACATCACTGATACACAGGGATACAGTGATTAAATATCACTGATACACAGGGATACAGTGATTAAACACCACCGATACACAGGGATACAGTGATTAAACATCACTGATACACAGGGATACAGTGATTAAATATCACCGATACACAGGGATACAGTGATTAAACATCACTGATACACAGGGATACAGTGATTAAATATCACTGATACACAGGGATACAGTGATTAAATATCACCGATACACAGAGATACAGTGATTAAACATCACCGATACACAGGGATACAGTGATTAAATATCAATGATACACAGGGACACAGTGATTAAACATCACTGATACACAGGGATACAGTGATTAAACATCATCGATACACAGGGATACAGTGATTAAATATCACCGATACACAGAGATACAGTGATTAAACATCATCGATACACAGGGATACAGTGATTAAATATCACCGATACACAGGGATACAGTGATTAAATATCACCGATACACAGGGATGCAGTGATTAAATATAACCGATACACAGGGATACAGCGATTAAACACCACCGATACACAGGGATACAGTGATTAAACATCATCGATACACAGGGATACAGTGATTAAACATCATCGATACACAGGGATACAGTGATTAAATATCACCGATACACAGGGATACAGTGATTAAACATCACCGATACACAGGGATACAGTGATTAAATATCATCGATACACAGGGATACAGTGATTAAATATCACCGATACACAGGGATACAGTGATTAAACATCACCGATACACAGAGATACAGTGATTAAATATCACCGATACACAGAGATACAGTGATTAAACATCACCGATACACAGGGATACAGTGATTAAACATCACCGATACACAGAGATACAGTGATTAAACATCACCGATACACAGGGATACAGTGATTAAATATCATCGATACACAGGGATACAGTGATTAAATATCACCGATACACAGGGATACAGTGATTAAACATCACCGATACACAGGGATACAGTGATTAAATATCACCGATACACAGGGATACAGTGATTAAACATCACCGATACACGGGGATACAGTGATTAAATATCACCGATACACAGGGATACAGTGATTAAACATCACCGATACACAGGCATACAGTGATTAAACATCACCGATACACAGAGATACAGTGATTAAACATCACCGATACACAGGGATACAGTGATTAAACATCACTGATACACAGGGATACAGCGATTAAACATCACCGATACACAGGGATACAGTGATTAAATATCACCGATACACGGGGATACAGTGATTAAACATCACTGATACACAGGGATACAGTGATTAAATATCACCGATACACAGAGATACAGTGATTAAATATCACCGATAAACGGGGATACAGTGATTAAACATGACTGATGCACAGAGATACAGTGATTAAATATCACCGATACACGGGGTAACAGTGATTAAATATCACCGATACACAGGGATACAGTGATTAAATATCACCGATACACGGGGATACAGTGATTAAACATCACTGATACACGGGGATACAGTGATTAAATATCACCGATACACAGGGATACAGTGATTCAACATCACCGATACACAGGGATACAGTGATTAAACATCACTGATACACAGGTATACAGTGATTAAATATCACCGATACACGGGGATACAGTGATTAAATATCACCAATACACAGGGATACAGTGATTAAATATCACCGATACACAGGGATACAGTGATTAAACATCACCGATACACAGGGATCCAGTGATTAAACATCACCGATACACAGGGATACAGCGATTAAATATCACCGATACACAGGGATACAGTGATTAAATATCACCGATACACAGGGATACAGTGATTAAACATCACCGATACACGGGGATACAGTGATTAAATATCACCGATACACAGGGATACAGTGATTAAATATCACCGATACACAGAGATACAGTGATTAAATATCACCGATACACAGGGATACAGTGAGTAAACATCACCGATACACAGGGATACAGTTACTAAACATCACCGATACACAGGGATACAGTGATTAAATATCACCGATACACAGGGATACAGTGATTAAATATCACCGATACACAGGGATACAGTGATTAAACATCACCGATACACAGGGATCCAGTGATTAAACATCACCGATACACAGGGATACAGCGATTAAATATCACCGATACACAGGGATACAGTGATTAAATATCACCGATACACAGGGATACAGTGATTAAACATCACCGATACACGGGGATACAGTGATTAAATATCACTGATACACAGGGATACAGTGATTAAATATCACTGATACACAGGGATACAGTGAGTAAACATCACCGATACACAGGGATACAGTGATTCAATATCACCGGTACACAGGGATACAGTGATTAAATATCACCGATACACAGAGATACAGTGATTAAATATCACCGATACACAGGGATACAGTGAGTAAACATCACCGATACACAGGGATACAGTGATTAAACATCACCGATACACAGGGATACAGTGATTAAATATCACCGATACACAGAGATACAGTGATTAAACATCACTGATACACAGGGATACAGTGATTAAACATCACCGATACACAGGGATACAGCGATTAAACATCACCGATACACGGAGATACAGTGATTAAACATCACTGATACACAGGGATACAGCGATTAAACATCACCGATACACAGGGATACAGTGATTAAACATCACCGATACACGGGGATACAGTGATTAAATATCACCGGTACACAGGGATACAGTGATTAAACATCACCGATACACGGGGATACAGTGATTAAACATCACCGACACACAGGGATCCAGTGATTAAACATCACCGATACACGGGGATACAGTGATTAAACATCACCGATACACAGGGATACAGCGATTAAACATCACCGATACACAGGGATACAGTGATTAAACATCACCGATACACAGGGATACAGTGATTAAATATCACCGATACACAGAGATACAGTGATTAAACATCACCGATACACAGGGATACAGCGATTAAACATCACCGATACACAGGGATACAGTGATTAAACATCACCGATACACAGGGATACAGTGATTAAATATCACCGATACACAGGGATACAGTGATTAAACATCACCGATACACGGGGATACAGTGATTAAACATCACCGAAATACAGGGATACAGCGATTAAATATCACCGATACACAGGGATACAGCGATTAAACATCATCGATACACAGAGATACAGTGATTAAACATCACCGATACACAGGGATACAGCGATTAAACATCATCGATACACAGAGATACAGTGATTAAACATCACCGATACACAGGGATACAGGGATTAAACATCACCGATACACAGGGATACAGCGATTAAACATCACCGATACACAGGGACACAGTGATTAAACATCACCGATACACAGGGATACAGTGATTAAATATCACCGATACACGGGGATACAGTGATTAAACATCACCGATACACAGGGATACAGCGATTAAACATCACCGATACACAGGGATACAGTGATTAAATATCACCGATACACAGGGATACAGTGATTAAACATCACTGATACACAGGGATACAGTGATTAAATATCACTGATACACAGGGATACAGTGATTAAACACCACCGATACACAGGGATACAGTGATTAAATATCACCGATACACAGAGATACAGTGATTAAACATCACCGATACACAGGGATACAGTGATTAAATATCAATGATACACAGGGACACAGTGATTAAACATCACTGATACACAGGGATACAGTGATTAAACATCATCGATACACATGGATACAGTGATTAAATATCACCGATACACAGAGATACAGTGATTAAACATCATCGATACACAGGGATACAGTGATTAAATATCACCGATACACAGGGATACAGTGATTAAATATCACCGATACACAGGGATACAGCGATTAAACACCACCGATACACAGGGATACAGTGATTAAACATCATCGATACACAGGGATACAGTGATTAAATATCACCGATACTCAGGGATACAGTGATTAAACATCACCGATACACAGGGATACAGTGATTAAATATCATCGATACACAGGGATACAGTGATTAAATATCACCGATACACAGGGATACAGTGATTAAACATCACCGATACACAGAGATACAGTGATTAAATATCACCGATACACAGAGATACAGTGATTAAACATCACCGATACACAGGGATACAGTGATTAAACATCACCGATACACAGAGATACAGTGATTAAACATCACCGATACACAGGGATACAGTGATTAAATATCATCGATACACAGGGATACAGTGATTAAATATCACCGATACACAGGGATACAGTGATTAAACATCACCGATACACAGGGATACAGTGATTAAATATCACCGATACACAGGGATACAGTGATTAAACATCACCGATACACGGGGATACAGTGATTAAATATCACCGATACACAGGGATACAGTGATTAAACATCACCGATACACAGGCATACAGTGATTAAACATCACCGATACACAGAGATACAGTGATTAAACATCACCGATACACAGGGATACAGTGATTAAACATCACTGATACACAGGGATACAGTGATTAAACATCACCGATACACAGGGATACAGTGATTAAATATCAATGATACACAGGGACACAGTGATTAAACATCACTGATACACAGGGATACAGTGATTAAACATCATCGATACACATGGATACAGTGATTAAATATCACCGATACACAGAGATACAGTGATTAAACATCATCGATACACAGGGATACAGTGATTAAATATCACCGATACACAGGGATACAGTGATTAAATATCACCGATACACAGGGATACAGCGATTAAACACCACCGATACACAGGGATACAGTGATTAAACATCATCGATACACAGGGATACAGTGATTAAATATCACCGATACTCAGGGATACAGTGATTAAACATCACCGATACACAGGGATACAGTGATTAAATATCATCGATACACAGGGATACAGTGATTAAATATCACCGATACACAGGGATACAGTGATTAAACATCACCGATACACAGAGATACAGTGATTAAATATCACCGATACACAGAGATACAGTGATTAAACATCACCGATACACAGGGATACAGTGATTAAACATCACCGATACACAGAGATACAGTGATTAAACATCACCGATACACAGGGATACAGTGATTAAATATCATCGATACACAGGGATACAGTGATTAAATATCACCGATACACAGGGATACAGTGATTAAACATCACTGATACACGGGGATACAGTGATTAAATATCACCGATACACAGGGATACAGTGATTCAACATCACCGATACACAGGGATACAGTGATTAAACATCACTGATACACGGGTATACAGTGATTAAATATCACCGATACACGGGGATACAGTGATTAAATATCACCGATACACAGGGATACAGTGATTAAATATCACCGATACACAGGGATACAGTGATTAAACATCACCGATACACAGGGATCCAGTGATTAAACATCACCGATACACAGGGATACAGTGATTAAATATCACCGATACACAGGGATACAGTGATTAAATATCACCGATACACAGGGATACAGTGATTAAACATCACCGATACACGGGGATACAGTGATTAAATATCACCGATACACAGGGATACAGTGATTAAATATCACCGATACACAGAGATACAGTGATTAAATATCACCGATACACAGGGATACAGTGAGTAAACATCACCGATACACAGGGATACAGTGACTAAACATCACCGATACACAGGGATACAGTGATTAAATATTACCGATACACAGGGATACAGTGATTAAATATCACCGATACACAGGGATACAGTGATTAAACATCACCGATACACAGGGATCCAGTGATTAAACATCACCGATACACAGGGATACAGCGATTAAATATCACCGATACACAGGAATACAGTGATTAAATATCACCGATACACAGGGATACAGTGATTAAACATCACCGATACACGGGGATACAGTGATTAAATATCACTGATACACAGGGATACAGTGATTAAATATCACTGATACACAGGGATACAGTGAGTAAACATCACCGATACACAGGGATACAGTGATTCAATATCACCGGTACACAGGGATACAGTGATTAAATATCACCGATACACAGAGATACAGTGATTAAATATCACCGATACACAGGGATACAGTGAGTAAACATCACCGATACACAGGGATACAGTGATTAAACATCACCGATACACAGGGATACAGTGATTAAATATCACCGATACACAGAGATACAGTGATTAAACATCACTGATACACAGGGATACAGTGATTAAACATCACCGATACACAGGGATACAGCGATTAAACATCACCGATACACGGAGATACAGTGATTAAACATCACTGATACACAGGGATACAGCGATTAAACATCACCGATACACAGGGATACAGTGATTAAACATCACCGATACACGGGGATACAGTGATTAAATATCACCGGTACACAGGGATACAGTGATTAAACATCACCGATACACGGGGATACAGTGATTAAACATCACCGACACACAGGGATCCAGTGATTAAACATCACCGATACACGGGGATACAGTGATTAAACATCACCGATACACAGGGATACAGCGATTAAACATCACCGATACACAGGGATACAGTGATTAAACATCACCGATACACAGGGATACAGTGATTAAATATCACCGATACACAGGGATACAGTGATTAAACATCACCGATACACAGGGATACTGTGATTAAATATCACCGATACACGGGGATACAGTGATTAAATATCACCGATACACAGAGATACAGTGATTAAATATCACCGATACACAGGGATACAGCGATTAAACATCATCGATACACAGAGATACTGTGATTAAACATCACCGATACACAGGGATACAGCGATTAAACATCATCGATACACAGAGATACAGTGATTAAACATCACCGATACACAGGGATACAGGGATTAAACATCACCGATACACAGGGATACAGGGATTAAACATCACCGATACACAGAGATACAGTGATTAAATGTCACCGATACACAGGGATACAGTGATTAAATATCACTGATACACAGGGATACAGTGATGAAACATCACCGATACACAGAGATACAGTGATTAAATATCACCGATACACAGAGATACAGTGATTAAACATCACTGATACACGGGGATACAGCGATTAAACATCACCGATACACAGGGATACAGTGATTAAACATCACTGATACACGGGGATACAGTGATTAAATATCACCGATACACAGGGATACAGTGATTAAACATCACCGATACACAGGGATACAGTGATTAAATATCACCGATACACAGAGATACAGTGATTAAATATCACCGATACACGGGGATACAGTGATTAAACATCACTGATACACGGGGATACAGTGATTAAATATCACCGATACACAGGGATACAGTGATTAAATATCACCGATACACGGGGATACAGTGATTAAATATGACTGATACACAGGGATACAGTGATTAAATATCACCGATACACAGAGATACAGTGATTAAATATCACCGATACACGGGGATACAGTGATTAAACATCACTGATACACAGGGATACAGTGATTAAATATCACTGATACACAGGGATACAGTGATTAAACACCACCGATACACAGGGATACAGTGATTAAACATCACTGATACACAGGGATACAGTGATTAAATATCACTGATACACAGGGATACAGTGATTAAACATCACTGATACACAGGGATACAGTGATTAAATATCACTGATACACAGGGATACAGTGATTAAACATCACTGATACACAGGGATACAGTGATTAAATATCACTGATACACAGGGATACAGTGATTAAACACCACCGATACACAGGGATACAGTGATTAAACATCACTGATACACAGGGATACAGTGATTAAATATCACCGATACACAGGGATACAGTGATTAAACATCACTGATACACAGGGATACAGTGATTAAATATCACTGATACACAGGGATACAGTGATTAAATATCACCGATACACAGAGATACAGTGATTAAACATCACCGATACACAGGGATACAGTGATTAAATATCAATGATACACAGGGACACAGTGATTAAACATCACTGATACACAGGGATACAGTGATTAAACATCATCGATACACAGGGATACAGTGATTAAATATCACCGATACACAGAGATACAGTGATTAAACATCATCGATACACAGGGATACAGTGATTAAATATCACCGATACACAGGGATACAGTGATTAAATATCACCGATACACAGGGATGCAGTGATTAAATATAACCGATACACAGGGATACAGCGATTAAACACCACCGATACACAGGGATACAGTGATTAAACATCATCGATACACAGGGATACAGTGATTAAACATCATCGATACACAGGGATACAGTGATTAAATATCACCGATACACAGGGATACAGTGATTAAACATCACCGATACACAGGGATACAGTGATTAAATATCATCGATACACAGGGATACAGTGATTAAATATCACCGATACACAGGGATACAGTGATTAAACATCACCGATACACAGAGATACAGTGATTAAATATCACCGATACACAGAGATACAGTGATTAAACATCACCGATACACAGGGATACAGTGATTAAACATCACCGATACACAGAGATACAGTGATTAAACATCACCGATACACAGGGATACAGTGATTAAATATCATCGATACACAGGGATACAGTGATTAAATATCACCGATACACAGGGATACAGTGATTAAACATCACCGATACACAGGGATACAGTGATTAAATATCACCGATACACAGGGATACAGTGATTAAACATCACCGATACACGGGGATACAGTGATTAAATATCACCGATACACAGGGATACAGTGATTAAACATCACCGATACACAGGCATACAGTGATTAAACATCACCGATACACAGAGATACAGTGATTAAACATCACCGATACACAGGGATACAGTGATTAAACATCACTGATACACAGGGATACAGCGATTAAACATCACCGATACACAGGGATACAGTGATTAAATATCACCGATACACGGGGATACAGTGATTAAACATCACTGATACACAGGGATACAGTGATTAAATATCACCGATACACAGAGATACAGTGATTAAATATCACCGATAAACGGGGATACAGTGATTAAACATGACTGATGCACAGAGATACAGTGATTAAATATCACCGATACACGGGGTAACAGTGATTAAATATCACCGATACACAGGGATACAGTGATTAAATATCACCGATACACGGGGATACAGTGATTAAACATCACTGATACACGGGGATACAGTGATTAAATATCACCGATACACAGGGATACAGTGATTCAACATCACCGATACACAGGGATACAGTGATTAAACATCACTGATACACAGGTATACAGTGATTAAATATCACCGATACACGGGGATACAGTGATTAAATATCACCAATACACAGGGATACAGTGATTAAATATCACCGATACACAGGGATACAGTGATTAAACATCACCGATACACAGGGATCCAGTGATTAAACATCACCGATACACAGGGATACAGCGATTAAATATCACCGATACACAGGGATACAGTGATTAAATATCACCGATACACAGGGATACAGTGATTAAACATCACCGATACACGGGGATACAGTGATTAAATATCACCGATACACAGGGATACAGTGATTAAATATCACCGATACACAGAGATACAGTGATTAAATATCACCGATACACAGGGATACAGTGAGTAAACATCACCGATACACAGGGATACAGTTACTAAACATCACCGATACACAGGGATACAGTGATTAAATATCACCGATACACAGGGATACAGTGATTAAATATCACCGATACACAGGGATACAGTGATTAAACATCACCGATACACAGGGATCCAGTGATTAAACATCACCGATACACAGGGATACAGCGATTAAATATCACCGATACACAGGGATACAGTGATTAAATATCACCGATACACAGGGATACAGTGATTAAACATCACCGATACACGGGGATACAGTGATTAAATATCACTGATACACAGGGATACAGTGATTAAATATCACTGATACACAGGGATACAGTGAGTAAACATCACCGATACACAGGGATACAGTGATTCAATATCACCGGTACACAGGGATACAGTGATTAAATATCACCGATACACAGAGATACAGTGATTAAATATCACCGATACACAGGGATACAGTGAGTAAACATCACCGATACACAGGGATACAGTGATTAAACATCACCGATACACAGGGATACAGTGATTAAATATCACCGATACACAGAGATACAGTGATTAAACATCACTGATACACAGGGATACAGTGATTAAACATCACCGATACACAGGGATACAGCGATTAAACATCACCGATACACGGAGATACAGTGATTAAACATCACTGATACACAGGGATACAGCGATTAAACATCACCGATACACAGGGATACAGTGATTAAACATCACCGATACACGGGGATACAGTGATTAAATATCACCGGTACACAGGGATACAGTGATTAAACATCACCGATACACGGGGATACAGTGATTAAACATCACCGACACACAGGGATCCAGTGATTAAACATCACCGATACACGGGGATACAGTGATTAAACATCACCGATACACAGGGATACAGCGATTAAACATCACCGATACACAGGGATACAGTGATTAAACATCACCGATACACAGGGATACAGTGATTAAATATCACCGATACACAGAGATACAGTGATTAAACATCACCGATACACAGGGATACAGCGATTAAACATCACCGATACACAGGGATACAGTGATTAAACATCACCGATACACAGGGATACAGTGATTAAATATCACCGATACACAGGGATACAGTGATTAAACATCACCGATACACGGGGATACAGTGATTAAACATCACCGAAATACAGGGATACAGCGATTAAATATCACCGATACACAGGGATACAGCGATTAAACATCATCGATACACAGAGATACAGTGATTAAACATCACCGATACACAGGGATACAGCGATTAAACATCATCGATACACAGAGATACAGTGATTAAACATCACCGATACACAGGGATACAGGGATTAAACATCACCGATACACAGGGATACAGCGATTAAACATCACCGATACACAGGGACACAGTGATTAAACATCACCGATACACAGGGATACAGTGATTAAATATCACCGATACACGGGGATACAGTGATTAAACATCACCGATACACAGGGATACAGCGATTAAACATCACCGATACACAGGGATACAGTGATTAAATATCACCGATACACAGGGATACAGTGATTAAACATCACTGATACACAGGGATACAGTGATTAAATATCACTGATACACAGGGATACAGTGATTAAACACCACCGATACACAGGGATACAGTGATTAAATATCACCGATACACAGAGATACAGTGATTAAACATCACCGATACACAGGGATACAGTGATTAAATATCAATGATACACAGGGACACAGTGATTAAACATCACTGATACACAGGGATACAGTGATTAAACATCATCGATACACATGGATACAGTGATTAAATATCACCGATACACAGAGATACAGTGATTAAACATCATCGATACACAGGGATACAGTGATTAAATATCACCGATACACAGGGATACAGTGATTAAATATCACCGATACACAGGGATACAGCGATTAAACACCACCGATACACAGGGATACAGTGATTAAACATCATCGATACACAGGGATACAGTGATTAAATATCACCGATACTCAGGGATACAGTGATTAAACATCACCGATACACAGGGATACAGTGATTAAATATCATCGATACACAGGGATACAGTGATTAAATATCACCGATACACAGGGATACAGTGATTAAACATCACCGATACACAGAGATACAGTGATTAAATATCACCGATACACAGAGATACAGTGATTAAACATCACCGATACACAGGGATACAGTGATTAAACATCACCGATACACAGAGATACAGTGATTAAACATCACCGATACACAGGGATACAGTGATTAAATATCATCGATACACAGGGATACAGTGATTAAATATCACCGATACACAGGGATACAGTGATTAAACATCACCGATACACAGGGATACAGTGATTAAATATCACCGATACACAGGGATACAGTGATTAAACATCACCGATACACGGGGATACAGTGATTAAATATCACCGATACACAGGGATACAGTGATTAAACATCACCGATACACAGGCATACAGTGATTAAACATCACCGATACACAGAGATACAGTGATTAAACATCACCGATACACAGGGATACAGTGATTAAACATCACTGATACACAGGGATACAGTGATTAAACATCACCGATACACAGGGATACAGTGATTAAATATCAATGATACACAGGGACACAGTGATTAAACATCACTGATACACAGGGATACAGTGATTAAACATCATCGATACACATGGATACAGTGATTAAATATCACCGATACACAGAGATACAGTGATTAAACATCATCGATACACAGGGATACAGTGATTAAATATCACCGATACACAGGGATACAGTGATTAAATATCACCGATACACAGGGATACAGCGATTAAACACCACCGATACACAGGGATACAGTGATTAAACATCATCGATACACAGGGATACAGTGATTAAATATCACCGATACTCAGGGATACAGTGATTAAACATCACCGATACACAGGGATACAGTGATTAAATATCATCGATACACAGGGATACAGTGATTAAATATCACCGATACACAGGGATACAGTGATTAAACATCACCGATACACAGAGATACAGTGATTAAATATCACCGATACACAGAGATACAGTGATTAAACATCACCGATACACAGGGATACAGTGATTAAACATCACCGATACACAGAGATACAGTGATTAAACATCACCGATACACAGGGATACAGTGATTAAATATCATCGATACACAGGGATACAGTGATTAAATATCACCGATACACAGGGATACAGTGATTAAACATCACCGATACACAGGGATACAGTGATTAAATATCACCGATACACAGGGATACAGTGATTAAACATCACCGATACACGGGGATACAGTGATTAAATATCACCGATACACAGGGATACAGTGATTAAACATCACCGATACACAGGCATACAGTGATTAAACATCACCGATACACAGAGATACAGTGATTAAACATCACCGATACACAGGGATACAGTGATTAAACATCACTGATACACAGGGATACAGCGATTAAACATCACCGATACACAGGGATACAGTGATTAAATATCACCGATACACGGGGATACAGTGATTAAACATCACTGATACACAGGGATACAGTGATTAAATATCACCGATACACAGAGATACAGTGATTAAATATCACCGATAAACGGGGATACAGTGATTAAACATGACTGATGCACAGAGATACAGTGATTAAATATCACCGATACACGGGGATACAGTGATTAAATATCACCGATACACGGGGATACAGTGATTAAATATCACCGATACACGGGGATACAGTGATTAAACATCACTGATACACGGGGATACAGTGATTAAATATCACCGATACACAGGGATACAGTGATTCAACATCACCGATACACAGGGATACAGTGATTAAACATCACTGATACACGGGGATACAGTGATTAAATATCACCGATACACGGGGATACAGTGATTAAATATCACTGATACACAGGGATACAGTGATTAAATATCACCGATACACAGGGATACAGTGATTAAACATCACCGATACACAGGGATCCAGTGATTAAACATCACCGATACACAGGGATACAGCGATTAAATATCACCGATATACAGGGATACAGTGATTAAATATCACCGATACACGGGGATACAGTGATTAAACATCACCGATACACGGGGATACAGTGATTAAATATCACCGATACACAGGGATACAGTGATTAAATATCACCGATACACAGAGATACAGGGATTAAATATCACCGATACACAGGGATACAGTGAGTAAACATCACCGATACACAGGGATACAGTGATTAAACATCACCGATACACAGGGATACAGTGATTAAATATCACCGATACACAGGGATACAGTGATTAAATATCACCGATACACAGGGATACAGTGATTAAACATCACCGATACACAGGGATCCAGTGATTAAACATCACCGATACACAGGGATACAGCGATTAAATATCACCGATACACAGGGATACAGTGATTAAATATCACCGATACACAGGGATACAGTGATTAAACATCACCGATACACGGGGATACAGTGATTAAATATCACTGATACACAGGGATACAGTGATTAAATATCACTGATACACAGGGATACAGTGAGTAAACATCACCGATACACAGGGATACAGTGATTCAATATCACCGGTACACAGGGATACAGTGATTAAATATCACCGATACACAGAGATACAGTGATTAAATATCACCGATACACAGGGATACAGTGAGTAAACATCACCGATACACAGGGATACAGTGATTAAACATCACCGATACACAGGGATACAGTGATTAAATATCACCGATACACAGGGATACAGTGATTAAACATCACTGATACACGGGGATACAGTGATTAAACATCACCGATACACAGGGATACAGCGATTAAACATCACTGATACACAGGGATACAGTGATTAAATATCACTGATACACAGGGATACAGTGATTAAACATCACTGATACACAGGGATACAGTGATTAAACATCACCGATACACAGGGATACAGCGATTAAACATCACCGATACACGGAGATACAGTGATTAAACATCACTGATACACAGGGATACAGTGATTAAACATCACCGATACACAGGGATACAGTGATTAAACATCACCGATACACGGGGATACAGTGATTAAATATCACCGGTACACAGGGATACAGTGATTAAACATCACCGATACACGGGGATACAGTGATTAAACATCACCGACACACAGGGATCCAGTGATTAAACATCACCGATACACGGGGATACAGTGATTAAACATCACCGATACACAGAGATACAGTGATTAAACATCACCGATACACAGGGATACAGCGATTAAACATCACCGATACACAGGGATACAGTGATTAAACATCACCGATACACAGGGATACAGTGATTAAATATCACCGATACACAGAGATACAGTGATTAAACATCACCGATACACAGGGATACAGCGATTAAACATCACCGATACACAGGGATACAGTGATTAAACATCACCGATTCACAGGGATACAGTGATTAAACATCACCGATACACAGAGATACAGTGATTAAACATCACCGATACACAGGGATACAGCGATTAAACATCACCGATACACAGGGATACAGTGATTAAACATCACCGATACACAGGGATACAGTGATTAAATATCACCGATACACAGAGATACAGTGATTAAACATCACCGATACACAGGGATACAGCGATTAAACATCACCGATACACAGGGACACAGTGATTAAACATCACCGATTCACAGGGATACAGTGATTAAACATCACCGATACACAGAGATACAGTGATTAAACATCACCGATACACAGGGATACAGTGATTAAATATCATCGATACACGGGGATACAGTGATTAAACATCACCGATACACAGGGATACAGCGATTAAACTCCACCGATACACAGGGATACAGTGATTAAACATCATCGATACACAGGGATACAGTGATTAAATATCACCGATACACAGGGATACAGTGATTAAACATCACCGATACACAGGGATACAGTGATTAAATATCATCGATACACAGGGATACAGTGATTAAATATCACCGATACACAGGGATACAGTGATTAAACATCACCGATACACAGAGATACAGTGATTAAATATCACCGATACACAGAGATACAGTGATTAAACATCACCGATACACAGGGATACAGTGATTAAACATCACCGATACACAGAGATACAGTGATTAAACATCACCGATACACAGGGATACAGTGATTAAATATCATCGATACACAGGGATACAGTGATTAAATATCACCGATACACAGGGATACAGTGATTAAACATCACCGATACACAGGGATACAGTGATTAAATATCACCGATACACAGGGATACAGTGATTAAACATCACTGATACACGGGGATACAGTGATTAAATATCACCGATACACAGGGATACAGTGATTAAACATCACCGATACACAGGCATATAGTGATTAAACATCACCGATACACAGAGATACAGTGATTAAACATCACCGATACACAGGGATACAGTGATTAAACATCACTGATACACAGGGATACAGCGATTAAACATCACCGATACACAGGGATACAGTGATTAAATATCACCGATACACGGGGATACAGTGATTAAACATCACTGATACACAGGGATACAGTGATTAAATATCACCGATACACGGGGATACAGTGATTAAACATCACTGATGCACAGAGATACAGTGATTAAATATCACCGATACATGGGGATACAGTGATTAAATATCACCGATACACGGGGATACAGTGACTAAACATCACCGATACACGGGGATACAGTGATTAAATATCACCGATACACAGGGATACAGTGATTAAACATCACCGATACACAGGGATACAGTGATTAAACATCACTGACACACGGGGATACAGTGATTAAATATCACCGATACACAGGGATACAGTGATTAAACATCACCGATACACAGGGATACAGTGATTAAATATCACCGATACACGGGGATACAGTGATTAAACATCACCGATACACAGGGATACAGTGATTAAATATCACCGATACACGGGGATACAGTGATTAAACATCACTGATGCACAGAGATACAGTGATTAAATATCACCG
This sequence comes from Chiloscyllium punctatum, assembly GCF_047496795.1. Taxonomy (NCBI): domain Eukaryota; kingdom Metazoa; phylum Chordata; class Chondrichthyes; order Orectolobiformes; family Hemiscylliidae; genus Chiloscyllium; species Chiloscyllium punctatum. The sequence goes on from NC_092741.1 coordinate 3,242,386, forward strand.
ATACATGGGGATACAGTGATTAAATATCACCGATACACGGGGATACAGTGACTAAACATCACCGATACACGGGGATACAGTGATTAAATATCACCGATACACAGGGATACAGTGATTAAACATCACCGATACACAGGGATACAGTGATTAAACATCACTGATACACGGGGATACAGTGATTAAATATCACCGATACACAGGGATACAGTGATTAAACATCACCGATACACAGGGATACAGTGATTAAACATCACCGATACACGGGGATACAGTGATTAAACATCACCGATACACGGGGATACAGTGATTAAATATCACCGATACACAGGGATACAGTGATTAAATATCACCGATACACGGGGATACAGTGATTAAACATCACCGATACACGGGGATACAGTGATTAAATATCACCGATACACAGGGATACAGTGATTAAACATCACCGATACACAGGGATACAGTGATTAAACATCACTGATACACGGGGATACAGTGATTAAATATCACCGATACACAGAGATACAGTGATTAAACATCACCGGTACACAGGGATACAGTGATTAAACATCACCGATACACAGGGATACAGTGATTAAACATCACCGATACACAGGGATACAGTGATTAAACATCACCGATACACAGGGATACAGTGATTAAATATCACCGATACACAGGGATACAGTGATTAAACATCACCGATACACAGGGATACAGTGATTAAATATCACCGATACACAGGGATACAGTGATTAAACATCACCGATACACGGGGATACAGTGATTAAATATCACCGATACACGGGGATACAGTGATTAAACATCACCGATACACAGGCATACAGTGATTAAACATCACCGAAACACAGAGATACAGTGATTAAACATCACCAATACACAGGGATACAGTGATTAAACATCACCGATACACAGAGATACAGCGATTAAACATCACCGATACACAGAGATACAGTGATTAAACATCACTGATACACAGGGATACAGCGATTAAACATCACCGATACACAGGGATACAGTGATTAAATATCACCGATACACGGGGATACAGTGATTAAATATCACCGATACACAGAGATACTGTGATTAAATATCACCGATACACAGAGATACAGTGATTAAATATCACCGATACACGGGGATACAGTGATTAAACATCACTGATGCACAGAGATACAGTGATTAAATATCACCGATACACAGGGATACAGTGATTAAATATTACCGATACACGGGGATACAGTGATTAAACATCACTGATACACGGGGATACAGTGATTAAATATCACCGATACACAGGGATACAGTGATTAAACATCACCGATACACAGGGATACAGTGATTAAACATCACTGATACACGGGGATACAGTGATTAAATATCACCGATACACGGGGATACAGTGATTAAATATCACCGATACACAGGGATACAGTGATTAAATATCACCGATACACAGGGATACAGTGATTAAACATCACCGATACACAGGGATCCAGTGATTAAACATCACCGATACACAGGGATACAGCGATTAAATATCACCGATACACAGGGATACAGTGATTAAATATCACCGATACACAGGGATACAGTGATTAAACATCACCGATACACGGGGATACAGTGATTAAATATCACCGATACACAGGGATACAGTGATTAAATATCACCGATACACAGAGATACAGTGATTAAATATCACCGATACACAGGGATACAGTGAGTAAACATCACCGATACACAGGGATACAGTGATTAAACATCACCGATACACAGGGATACAGTGATTAAACATCACCGATACACAGAGATACAGTGATTAAATATCACCGATACTCAGAGATACAGTGATTAAACATCACTGATACACAGGGATACAGTGATTAAACATCACCGATACACAGGGATACAGTGATTAAACATCACCGATACACAGAGATACAGTGATTAAACATCACCGATACACGGAGATACAGTGATTAAACATCACTGATACACAGGGATACAGCGATTAAACATCACCGATACACAGGGATACAGTGATTAAACATCACCGATACACGGGGATACAGTGATTAAACATCACCGACACACAGGGATCCAGTGATTAAACATCACCGATACACGGGGATACAGTGATTAAACATCACCGATACACAGAGATACAGTGATTAAATATCACCGATACACAGAGATACAGTGATTAAACATCACCGATACACAGGGATACAGCGATTAAACATCACCGATACACAGGGATACAGTGATTAAACATCACCGATACACAGGGATACAGTGATTAAATATCACCGATACACAGGGATACAGTGATTAAACATCACCGATACACGGGGATACAGTGATTAAACATCACCGAAATACAGGGATACAGCGATTAAATATCACCGATACACAGGGATACAGTGATTAAACATCACCGATACACAGGGATACAGTGATTAAACATCACCGATACACGGGGATACAGTGATTAAATATCACCGATACACAGATACAGTGATTAAATATCACCGATACACAGGGATACAGCGATTAAACATCATCGATACACAGAGATACAGTGATTAAATATCACCGATACACAGGGATACAGTGATTAAACATCACCGATACACAGGGATACAGTGATTAACTATCACCGATACACAGGGATACAGTGATTAAATATCCCCGATACACAGAGATACAGTGATTAAACATCACCGACACACAGGGATACAGGGATTAAATATCACCGATACACAGGGATACAGTGATTAAACATCACTGATACACAGGGATACAGTGATCAAATATCACTGATACACAGGGATACAGTGATTAAACATCACCGATACACAGGGATACAGTGATTAAACATCACTGATACACAGGGATACAGTGATTAAATATCACTGATACACAGGGATACAGTGATTAAATATCACCGATACACAGGGATACAGTGATTAAACATCACCGATACACAGGGATACAGTGATTAAATATCATCGATACACAGGGATACAGTGATTAAATATCACCGACACACAGGGATACAGTGATTAAACATCACCGATACACAGGGATACAGTGATTAAATATCACCGATACACAGAGATACAGTGATTAAACATCACCGATTCACAGGGATACAGTGATTAAACATCACCGATACACAGAGATACAGTGATTAAACATCACCGATACACAGGGATACAGTGATTAAATATCATCGATACACAGGGATACAGTGATTAAACATCACCGATACACAGGGATACAGTGATTAAACATCACCGATACACAGGCATACAGTGATTAAACATCACCGATACACAGAGATACAGTGATTAAACATCACCGATACACAGGGATACAGTGATTAAACATCACCAATACACAGAGATACAGTGATTTAACATCACCGATACACAGAGATACAGTGATTAAACATCACTGATACACAGGGATACAGCTATTAAACATCACCGATACACAGGGATACAGTGATTAAACATCACCGATACACGGGGATACAGTGATTAAATATCACCGATACACAGGGATACAGTGATTAATCATCACCGATACACGGGGATACAGTGATTAAATATCACCGATACACAGGGATACAGTGATTCAACATCACCGATACACAGGGATACAGTGATTAAACATCACTGATACACGGGGATACAGTGATTAAACATCACTGATACACAGGGATACAGTGATTAAATATCACTGATACACAGGGATACAGTGATTAAACACCACCGATACACAGGGATACAGTGATTAAACATCACTGATACACAGGGATACAGTGATTAACTATCACCGATACACAGGGATACAGTGATTAAATATCCCCGATACACAGAGATACAGTGATTAAACATCACCGACACACAGGGATACAGGGATTAAATATCACCGATACACAGGGATACAGTGATTAAACATCACTGATACACAGGGATACAGTGATCAAATATCACTGATACACAGGGATACAGTGATTAAACATCACCGATACACAGGGATACAGTGATTAAACATCACTGATACACAGGGATACAGTGATTAAATATCACTGATACACAGGGATACAGTGATTAAATATCACCGATACACAGGGATACAGTGATTAAACATCACCGATACACAGGGATACAGTGATTAAATATCATCGATACACAGGGATACAGTGATTAAATATCACCGACACACAGGGATACAGTGATTAAACATCACCGATACACAGGGATACAGTGATTAAATATCACCGATACACAGAGATACAGTGATTAAACATCACCGATTCACAGGGATACAGTGATTAAACATCACCGATACACAGAGATACAGTGATTAAACATCACCGATACACAGGGATACAGTGATTAAATATCATCGATACACAGGGATACAGTGATTAAACATCACCGATACACAGGGATACAGTGATTAAACATCACCGATACACAGGCATACAGTGATTAAACATCACCGATACACAGAGATACAGTGATTAAACATCACCGATACACAGGGATACAGTGATTAAACATCACCAATACACAGAGATACAGTGATTTAACATCACCGATACACAGAGATACAGTGATTAAACATCACTGATACACAGGGATACAGCTATTAAACATCACCGATACACAGGGATACAGTGATTAAACATCACCGATACACGGGGATACAGTGATTAAATATCACCGATACACAGGGATACAGTGATTAATCATCACCGATACACAGGGATACAGCGATGAAACATTACCGATACACAGGGATACAGTGATTAAACATCACCGATACACAGGGATACAGTGATTAAATATCACCGATACACAGAGATACAGTGATTAAATATCACCGATACACAGAGATACAGTGATTAAATATCACCGATACACGGGGATACAGTGATTAAATATCACCGATACACAGAGATACAGTGATTAAATATCACCGATACACAGGGATACAGCGATTAAACATCATCGATACACAGAGATACAGTGATTAAACATCACCGATACACAGGGATACAGCGATTAAACATCATCGATACACAGAGATACAGTGATTAAACATCACCGATACACAGGGATACAGGGATTAAACATCACCGATACACAGGGATACAGCGATTAAACATCACCGATACACAGGGACACAGTGATTAAACATCACCGATACACAGGGATACAGTGATTAAATATCACCGATACACGGGGATACAGTGATTAAACATCACCGATACACAGGGATACAGCGATTAAACATCACCGATACACAGGGATACAGTGATTAAATATCACCGATACACAGGGATACAGTGATTAAACATCACTGATACACAGGGATACAGTGATTAAATATCACTGATACACAGGGATACAGTGATTAAACACCACCGATACACAGGGATACAGTGATTAAATATCACCGATACACAGAGATACAGTGATTAAACATCACCGATACACAGGGATACAGTGATTAAATATCAATGATACACAGGGACACAGTGATTAAACATCACTGATACACAGGGATACAGTGATTAAACATCATCGATACACAGGGATACAGTGATTAAATATCACCGATACACAGAGATACAGTGATTAAACATCATCGATACACAGGGATACAGTGATTAAATATCACCGATACACAGGGATACAGTGATTAAATATCACCGATACACAGGGATACAGTGATTAAATATAACCGATACACAGGGATACAGCGATTAAACACCACCGATACACAGGGATACAGTGATTAAACATCATCGATACACAGGGATACAGTGATTAAATATCACCGATACACAGGGATACAGTGATTAAACATCACCGATACACAGGGATACAGTGATTAAATATCATCGATACACAGGGATACAGTGATTAAATATCACCGATACACAGGGATACAGTGATTAAACATCACCGATACACAGAGATACAGTGATTAAATATCACCGATACACAGAGATACAGTGATTAAACATCACCGATACACAGGGATACAGTGATTAAACATCACCGATACACAGAGATACAGTGATTAAACATCACCGATAAACAGGGATACAGTGATTAAATATCATCGATACACAGGGATACAGTGATTAAATATCACCGATACACAGGGATACAGTGATTAAACATCACCGATACACAGGGATACAGTGATTAAATATCACCGATACACAGGGATACAGTGATTAAACATCACCGATACACGGGGATACAGTGATTAAATATCACCGATACACAGGGATACAGTGATTAAACATCACCGATACACAGGCATACAGTGATTAAACATCACCGATACACAGAGATACAGTGATTAAACATCACCGATACACAGGGATACAGTGATTAAACATCACTGATACACAGGGATACAGCGATTAAACATCACCGATACACAGGGATACAGTGATTAAATATCACCGATACACGGGGATACAGTGATTAAACATCACTGATACACAGGGATACAGTGATTAAATATCACCGATACACAGAGATACAGTGATTAAATATCACCGATAAACGGGGATACAGTGATTAAACATGACTGATGCACAGAGATACAGTGATTAAATATCACCGATACACGGGGATACAGTGATTAAATATCACCGATACACAGGGATACAGTGATTAAATATCACCGATACACGGGGATACAGTGATTAAACATCACTGATACACGGGGATACAGTGATTAAATATCACCGATACACAGGGATACAGTGATTCAACATCACCGATACACAGGGATACAGTGATTAAACATCACTGATACACGGGGATACAGTGATTAAATATCACCGATACACGGGGATACAGTGATTAAATATCACCGATACACAGGGATACAGTGATTAAACATCACCGATACACAGGGATACAGTGATTAAACATCACCGATACACAGGGATCCAGTGATTAAACATCACCGATACACAGGGATACAGCGATTAAATATCACCGATACACAGGGATACAGTGATTAAATATCACCGATACACAGGGATACAGTGATTAAACATCACCGATACACGGGGATACAGTGATTAAATATCACCGATACACAGGGATACAGTGATTAAATATCACCGATACACAGAGATACAGTGATTAAATATCACCGATACACAGGGATACAGTGAGTAAACATCACCGATACACAGGGATACAGTGATTAAACATCACCGATACACAGGGATACAGTGATTAAATATCACCGATACACAGGGATACAGTGATTAAATATCACCGATACACAGGGATACAGTGATTAAACATCACCGATACACAGGGATCCAGTGATTAAACATCACCGATACACAGGGATACAGCGATTAAATATCACTGATACACAGGGATACAGTGATTAAATATCACCGATACACAGGGATACAGTGATTAAATATCACCGATACACAGGGATACAGTGATTAAATATCACCGATACACAGGGATACAGTGATTAAATATCACCGATACACAGGGATACAGTGATTAAACATCACCGATACACGGGGATACAGTGATTAAATATCACTGATACACAGGGATACAGTGATTAAATATCACTGATACACAGGGATACAGTGAGTAAACATCACCGATACACAGGGATACAGTGATTCAATATCACCGGTACACAGGGATACAGTGATTAAATATCACCGATACACAGAGATACAGTGATTAAATATCACCGATACACAGGGATACAGTGAGTAAACATCACCGATACACAGGGATACAGTGATTAAACATCACCGATACACAGGGATACAGTGATTAAATATCACCGATACACAGAGATACAGTGATTAAACATCACTGATACACAGGGATACAGTGATTAAACATCACCGATACACAGGGATACAGCGATTAAACATCACCGATACACGGAGATACAGTGATTAAACATCACTGATACACAGGGATACAGCGATTAAACATCACCGATACACAGGGATACAGTGATTAAACATCACCGATACACAGGGATACAGTGATTAAATATCACCGGTACACAGGGATACAGTGATTAAACATCACCGATACACGGGGATACAGTGATTAAACATCACCGACACACAGGGATCCAGTGATTAAACATCACCGATACACGGGGATACAGTGATTAAACATCACCGATACACAGAGATACAGTGATTAAACATCACCGATACACAGGGATACAGCGATTAAACATCACCGATACACAGGGATACAGTGATTGAACATCACCGATTCACAGGGATACAGTGATTAAACATCACCGATACACAGAGATACAGTGATTAAACATCACCGATACACAGGGATACAGCGATTAAACATCACCGATACACAGGGATACAGTGATTAAACATCACCGATACACAGGGACACAGTGATTAAATATCACCGATACACAGAGATACAGTGATTAAACATCACCGATACACAGGGATACAGCGATTAAACATCACCGATACACAGGGACACAGTGATTAAACATCACCGATTCACAGGGATACAGTGATTAAACATCACCGATACACAGAGATACAGTGATTAAACATCACCGATACACAGGGATACAGTGATTAAATATCATCGATACACGGGGATACAGTGATTAAACATCACCGATACACAGGGATACAGCGATTAAACTCCACCGATACACAGGGATACAGTGATTAAACATCATCGATACACAGGGATACAGTGATTAAATATCACCGATACACAGGGATACAGTGATTAAACATCACCGATACACAGGGATACAGTGATTAAATATCATCGATACACTGGGATACAGTGATTAAATATCACCGATACACAGGGATACAGTGATTAAACATCACCGATACACAGAGATACAGTGATTAAATATCACCGATACACAGAGATACAGTGATTAAACATCACCGATACACAGGGATACAGTGATTAAACATCACCGATACACAGAGATACAGTGATTAAACATCACCGATACACAGGGATACAGTGATTAAATATCATCGATACACAGGGATACAGTGATTAAATATCACCGATACACAGGGATACAGTGATTAAACATCACCGATACACAGGGATACAGTGATTAAATATCACCGATACACAGGGATACAGTGATTAAACATCAACGATACACGGGGATACAGTGATTAAATATCACCGATACACAGGGATACAGTGATTAAACATCACCGATACACAGGCATATAGTGATTAAACATCACCGATACACAGAGATACAGTGATTAAACATCACCGATACACAGGGATACAGTGATTAAACATCACTGATACACAGGGATACAGCGATTAAACATCACCGATACACAGGGATACAGTGATTAAATATCACCGATACACGGGGATACAGTGATTAAACATCACTGATACACAGGGATACAGTGATTAAATATCACCGATACACGGGGATACAGTGATTAAACATCACTGATGCACAGAGATACAGTGATTAAATATCACCGATACACGGGGATACAGTGATTAAATATCACCGATACACAGGGATACAGTGATTAAATATCACCGATACACGGGGATACAGTGACTAAACATCACCGATACACGGGGTTACAGTGATTAAACATCACCGATACACAGGGATACAGTGATTAAACATCACCGATACACAGGGATACAGTGATTAAACATCACCGATACACGGGGATACAGTGATTAAACATCACCGATACACGGGGATACAGTGATTAAATATCACCGATACACAGGGATACAGTGATTAAATATCACCGATACACGGGGATACAGTGATTAAACATCACCGATACACGGGGATACAGTGATTAAATATCACCGATACACAGGGATACAGTGATTAAACATCACCGATACACAGGGATACAGTGATTAAACATCACTGATACACGGGGATACAGTGATTAAATATCACCGATACACAGAGATACAGTGATTAAACATCACCGGTACACAGGGATACAGTGATTAAACATCACCGATACACAGGGATACAGTGATTAAACATCACCGATACACAGGGATACAGTGATTAAACATCACCGATACACAGGGATACAGTGATTAAATATCACCGATACACAGGGATACAGTGATTAAACATCACCGATACACAGGGATACAGTGATTAAATATCACCGATACACAGGGATACAGTGATTAAACATCACCGATACACGGGGATACAGTGATTAAATATCACCGATACACGGGGATACAGTGATTAAACATCACCGATACACAGGCATACAGTGATTAAACATCACCGAAACACAGAGATACAGTGATTAAACATCACCAATACACAGGGATACAGTGATTAAACATCACCGATACACAGAGATACAGTGATTAAACATCACCGATACACAGAGATACAGTGATTAAACATCACTGATACACAGGGATACAGCGATTAAACATCACCGATACACAGGGATACAGTGATTAAATATCACCGATACACGGGGATACAGTGATTAAATATCACCGATACACAGAGATACTGTGATTAAATATCACCGATACACAGAGATACAGTGATTAAATATCACCGATACACGGGGATACAGTGATTAAACATCACTGATGCACAGAGATACAGTGATTAAATATCACCGATACACAGGGATACAGTGATTAAATATCACCGATACACGGGGATACAGTGATTAAACATCACTGATACACGGGGATACAGTGATTAAATATCACCGATACACAGGGATACAGTGATTAAACATCACCGATACACAGGGATACAGTGATTAAACATCACTGATACACGGGGATACAGTGATTAAATATCACCGATACACGGGGATACAGTGATTAAATATCACCGATACACAGGGATACAGTGATTAAATATCACCGATACACAGGGATACAGTGATTAAACATCACCGATACACAGGGATCCAGTGATTAAACATCACCGATACACAGGGATACAGCGATTAAATATCACCGATACACAGGGATACAGTGATTAAATATCACCGATACACAGGGATACAGTGATTAAACATCACCGATACACGGGGATACAGTGATTAAATATCACCGATACACAGGGATACAGTGATTAAACATCACCGATACACAGGGATACAGTGATTAAATATCACCGATACACGGGGATACAGTGATTAAATATCACCGATACACAGAGATACAGTGATTAAATATCACCGATACACAGAGATACAGTGATTAAACATCACCGATACACAGGGATACAGTGATTAAACATCACCGATACACAGGGACACAGGGATTAAATATCACCGATACACAGGGATACAGTGATTAAACATCACTGATACACAGGGATACAGTGATTAAATATCACTGATACACAGGGATACAGTGATTAAACACCACCGATACACAGGGATACAGTGATTAAATATCACCGATACACAGAGATACAGTGATTAAACATCACCGATACACAGGGATACAGTGATTAAATATCACTGATACACAGGGACACAGTGATTAAACATCACTGATACACGGGGATACAGTGATTAAACATCACCGATACACAGGGATACAGTGATTAAATATCATCGATACACGGGGATACAGTGATTAAACATCACCGATACACAGGGATACAGTGATTAAATATCACCGATACACAGGGATACAGTGATTAAACATCACCGATACACGGGGATACAGTGATTAAATATCACCGATACACAGTGATTAAATATCACCGATACACAGGGATACAGTGATTAAACATCACCGATACACAGAGATACAGTGATTAAACATCACCGATACACAGGGATACAGTGATTAAATATCATCGATACACAGGGATACAGTGATTAAATATCACCGACACACAGGGATACAGTGATTAAACATCACCGATACACAGGGATACAGTGATTAAATATCACCGATACACAGAGATACAGTGATTAAACATCACCGATTCACAGGGATACAGTGATTAAACATCACCGATACACAGAGATACAGTGATTAAACATCACCGATACACAGGGATACAGTGATTAAATATCATCGATACACAGGGATACCGTGATTAAATATCACCGATACACGGGGATACAGTGATTAAACATCACCGATACACAGGGATACAGTGATTAAATATCACCGATACACAGGGATACAGTGATTAAACATCACCGATACACGGAGATACAGTGATTAAATATCACCGATACACAGGGATACACTGATTAAACATCACCGATACACAGGCATACAGTGATTAAACATCACCGATACACAGAGATACAGTGATTAAACATCACCGATGCACAGGGATACAGTGATTAAACATCACCAATACACAGAGATACAGTGATTTAACATCACCGATACACAGAGATACAGTGATTAAACATCACTGATACACAGGGATACAGCGATTAAACATCACCGATACACAGGGATACAGTGATTAAACATCACCGATACACGGGGATACAGTGATTAAATATCACCGATACACAGGGATACAGTGATTAAATATCCCCGATACACAGAGATACAGTGATTAAACATCACCGACACACAGGGATACAGGGATTAAATATCACCGATACACAGGGATACAGTGATTAAACATCACTGATACACAGGGATACAGTGATCAAACATCACCGATACACAGGCATACAGTGATTAAACATCACCGATACACAGAGATACAGTGATTAAACATCACCGATACACAGGGATACAGTGATTAAACATCACCGATACACAGAGATACAGTGATTAAACATCACCGATACACAGAGATACAGTGATTAAACATCACTGATACACAGGGATACAGCGATTCAACATCACCGATACACAGGGATACAGTGATTAAATATCACCGATACACAGGGATACAGCGATTAAACATCACCGATACACGGGGATACAGTGATTAAATATCTCCGATACACAGGGATACAGTGATTAAACATCACCGATACACAGGGATACAGCGATTAAACATTACCGATACACAGGGATACAGTGATTAAACATCACCGATACACAGGGATACAGTGATTAAATATCACCGATACACAGAGATACAGTGATTAAATATTACCGATACACAGAGATACAGTGATTAAATATCACCGATACACGGGGATAGAGTGATTAAATATCACCGATACACAGGGATACAGTGATTAAACATCACCGATACACGGAGATACAGCGATTAAACATTACCGATACACAGGGATATAGTGATTAAATATCACCGATACACAGGGATACAGTGATTAAACATCACCGATACACAGAGATACAGTGATTAAACATCACCGATACACAGGGATACAGTGATTAAACATCACCGATACACGGGGATACAGTGATTAAACATCACCGAAATACAGGGATACAGCGATTAAATATCACCGATACACAGGGATACAGTGATTAAACATCACCGATACACAGGGATACAGTGATTAAATATCACCGATACACGGGGATACAGTGATTAAATATCACCGATACACAGAGATACAGTGATTAAATATCACCGATACACAGAGATACAGTGATTAAACATCACCGATACACAGGGATACAGTGATTAAACATCACCGATACACAGGGACACAGGGATTAAATATCACCGATACACAGGGATACAGTTATTAAACATCAATGATACACAGGGATACAGTGATTAAATATCACTGATACACAGGGATACAGTGATTAAACACCACCGATACACAGTGATACAGTGATTAAATATCACCGATACACAGAGATACAGTGATTAAACATCACCGATACACAGGGATACAGTGATTAAATATCACTGATACACAGGGACACAGTGATTAAACATCACTGATACACAGGGATACAGTGATTAAACATCATCGATACACAGGGATACAGTGATTAAATATCACCGATACACAGAGATACAGTGATTAAACATCATCGATACACAGGGATACAGTGATTAAATATCACCGATACACAGGGATACAGTGATTAAACATCACCGATACACGGGGATACAGTGATTAAATATCACCGATACACGGGGATACAGTGATTAAACATCACCGATACACAGGCATACAGTGATTAAACATCACCGAAACACAGAGATACAGTGATTAAACATCACCGATACACAGGGATACAGTGATTAAACATCACCGATACACAGAGATACAGTGATTAAACATCACCGATACACAGAGATACAGTGATTAAACATCACTGATACACAGGGATACAGCGATTAAACATCACCGATACACAGGGATACAGTGATTAAATATCACCGATACACGGGGATACAGTGATTAAATATCACCGATACACAGAGATACTGTGATTAAATATCACCGATACACAGAGATACAGTGATTAAATATCACCGATACACGGGGATACAGTGATTAAACATCACTGATGCACAGAGATACAGTGATTAAATATCACCGATACACAGGGATACAGTGATTAAATATCACCGATACACGGGGATACAGTGATTAAACATCACTGATACACGGGGATACAGTGATTAAATATCACCGATACACAGGGATACAGTGATTAAACATCACCGATACACAGGGATACAGTGATTAAACATCACTGATACACGGGGATACAGTGATTAAATATCACCGATACACGGGGATACAGTGATTAAATATCACCGATACACAGGGATACAGTGATTAAATATCACCGATACACAGGGATACAGTGATTAAACATCACCGATACACAGGGATCCAGTGATTAAACATCACCGATACACAGGGATACAGCGATTAAATATCACCGATACACAGGGATACAGTGATTAAATATCACCGATACACAGGGATACAGTGATTGAACATCACCGATACACGGGGATACAGTGATTAAATATCACCGATACACAGGGATACAGTGATTAAATATCACAGATACACAGAGATACAGTGATTAAACATCACCGATACACAGGGATACAGTGAATAAACATCACCGATACACAGAGATACAGTGATTAAATATCACCGATACTCAGAGATACAGTGATTAAACATCACTGATACACAGGGATACAGTGATTAAACATCACCGATACACAGGGATACAGTGATTAAACATCACCGATACACAGAGATACAGTGATTAAACATCACCGATACACGGAGATACAGTGATTAAACATCACTGATACACAGGGATACAGCGATTAAACATCACCGATACACAGGGATACAGTGATTAAACATCACCGATACACGGGGATACAGTGATTAAATATCACCGATACACAGGGATACAGTGATTAAACATCACCGATACACAGGGATACAGTGATTAAACATCACCGATACACAGGGATACAGTGAATAAACATCACCGATACACAGAGATACAGTGATTAAATATCACCGATACTCAGAGATACAGTGATTAAACATCACTGATACACAGGGATACAGTGATTAAACATCACCGATACACAGGGATACAGTGATTAAACATCACCGATACACAGAGATACAGTGATTAAACATCACCGATACACGGAGATACAGTGATTAAACATCACTGATACACAGGGATACAGCGATTAAACATCACCGATACACAGGGATACAGTGATTAAACATCACCGATACACGGGGATACAGTGATTAAATATCACCGATACACAGGGATACAGTGATTAAACATCACCGATACACGGGGATACAGTGATTAAACATCACCGACACACAGGGATCCAGTGATTAAACATCACCGATACACGGGGATACAGTGATTAAACATCACCGATACACAGAGATACAGTGATTAAATATCACCGATACACAGAGATACAGTGATTAAACATCACCGATACACAGGGATACAGCGATTAAACATCACCGATACACAGGGATACAGTGATTAAACATCACCGATACACAGGGATACAGTGATTAAATATCACCGATACACAGGGATACAGTGATTAAACATCACCGATACACGGGGATACAGTGATTAAACATCACCGAAATACAGGGATACAGCGATTAAATATCACCGATACACAGGGATACAGTGATTAAACATCACCGATACACAGGGATACAGTGATTAAATATCACCGATACACGGGGATACAGTGATTAAATATCACCGATACACAGAGATACAGTGATTAAATATCACCGATACACAGGGATACAGCGATTAAACATCATCGATACACAGAGATACAGTGATTAAATATCACCGATACACAGGGATACAGTGATTAAACATCACCGATACACAGGGATACAGTGATTAAATATCACCGATACACAGGGATACAGTGATTAAATATCCCCGATACACAGAGATACAGTGATTAAACATCACCGACACACAGGGATACAGGGATTAAATATCACCGATACACAGGGATACAGTGATTAAACATCACTGATACACAGGGATACAGTGATCAAATATCACTGATACACAGGGATACAGTGATTAAACATCACCGATACACAGGGATACAGTGATTAAACATCACTGATACACAGGGATACAGTGATTAAATATCACTGATACACAGGGATACAGTGATTAAATATCACCGATACACAGGGATACAGTGATTAAATATCACCGATACACAGGGATACAGTGATTAAATATAACCGATACACAGGGATACAGCGATTAAACTCCACCGATACACAGGGATACAGTGATTAAACATCATCGATACACAGGGATACAGTGATTAAACATCACCGATACACAGGGATACAGTGATTAAATATCACCGATACACAGAGATACAGTGATTAAACATCACCGATTCACAGGGATACAGTGATTAAACATCACCGATACACAGAGATACAGTGATTAAACATCACCGATACACAGGGATACAGTGATTAAATATCATCGATACACGGGGATACAGTGATTAAACATCACCGATACACAGGGATACAGTGATTAAATATCACCGATACACAGGGATACAGTGATTAAACATCACCGATACACGGGGATACAGTGATTAAATATCACCGATACACAGTGATTAAATATCACCGATACACAGGGATACAGTGATTAAACATCACCGATACACAGAGATACAGTGATTAAACATCACCGATACACAGGGATACAGTGATTAAATATCATCGATACACAGGGATACAGTGATTAAATATCACCGACACACAGGGATACAGTGATTAAACATCACCGATACACAGGGATACAGTGATTAAATATCACCGATACACAGAGATACAGTGATTAAACATCACCGATTCACAGGGATACAGTGATTAAACATCACCGATACACAGAGATACAGTGATTAAACATCACCGATACACAGGGATACAGTGATTAAATATCATCGATACACAGGGATACAGTGATTAAATATCACCGATACACGGGGATACAGTGATTAAACATCACCGATACACAGGGATACAGTGATTAAATATCACCGATACACAGGGATACAGTGATTAAACATCACCGATACACGGAGATACAGTGATTAAATATCACCGATACACAGGGATACAGTGATTAAACATCACCGATACACAGGCATACAGTGATTAAACATCACCGATACACAGAGATACAGTGATTAAACATCACCGATACACAGGGATACAGTGATTAAACATCACCAATACACAGAGATACAGTGATTTAACATCACCGATACACAGAGATACAGTGATTAAACATCACTGATACACAGGGATACAGCGATTAAACATCACCGATACACAGGGATACAGTGATTAAGCATCACCGATACACGGGGATACAGTGATTAAATATCACCGATACACAGAGATACAGTGATTAATCATCACCGATACACAGGGATACAGCGATGAAACATTACCGATACACAGGGATACAGTGATTAAACATCACCGATACACAGGGATACAGTGATTAAATATCACCGATACACAGAGATACAGTGATTAAATATCACCGATACACGGGGATACAGTGATTAAATATCACCGATACACAGGGATACAGTGATTAAACATCACCGATACACAGGGATACAGCGATTAAACATTACCGATACACAGGGATACAGTGATTAAACATCACCGATACACAGGGATACAGTGATTAAACATCACCGATACACAGAGATACAGTGATTAAACATCACCGATACACAGGGATACAGTGATTAAACATCACCGGTATACGGGGATACAGTGATTAAACATCACCGAAATACAGGGATACAGCGATTAAATATCACCGATACACAGGGATACAGTGATTAAACATCACCGATACACAGGGATACAGTGATTAAATATCACCGATACACGGGGATACAGTGATTAAATATCACCGATACACAGAGATACAGTGATTAAACATCACCGATACACAGGGATACAGCGATTAAACATCATCGATACACAGAGATACAGTGATTAAACATCACCCATACACAGGGATACAGTGATTAAACATCACCGATACACAGGGATACAGCGATTAAACATCATCGATACACAGAGATACAGTGATTAAACATCACCGATACACAGGGATACAGGGATTAAACATCACCGATACACAGGGATACAGTGATTAAATATCACCGATACACAGAGATACTGTGACTAAATATCACCGATACACAGGGATACAGTGATTAAACATCACTGATACACAGGGATACAGTGATTAAATATCACCGATACACAGGGATACAGTGATTAAATATCACCGATACACAGAGATACAGTGATTAAACATCACCGATACACAGGGATACAGGGATTAAATATCACCGATACACAGGGATACAGTGATTAAACATCACTGATACACAGGGATACAGTGATTAAATATCACTGATACACAGGGATACAGTGATTAAATATCACTGATACACAGAGATACAGTGATTAAACATCACCGATACACAGGGATACAGTGATTAAACATCACCGATACACAGAGATACAGTGATTAAACATCACCGATACACAGGGATACAGTGATTAAATATCATCGATACACAGGGATACAGTGATTAAATATCACCGATACATGGGGATACAGTGATTAAACATCACCGATACACAGGGATACAGTGATTAAATATCACCGATACACAGGGATACAGTGATTAAACATCACCGATACACGGGGATACAGTGATTAAATATCACCGATACACAGGGATACAGTGATTAAACATCACCGATACACAGGCATACAGTGATTAAACATCACCGATACACAGAGATACAGTGATTAAACATCACCGATACACAGGGATACAGTGATTAAACATCACCGATACACAGAGATACAGTGATTAAACATCACCGATACACAGAGATACAGTGATTAAACATCACTGATACACAGGGATACAGCGATTCAACATCACCGATACACAGGGATACAGTGATTAAATATCACCGATACACAGGGATACAGCGATTAAACATCACCGATACACGGGGATACAGTGATTAAATATCTCCGATACACAGGGATACAGTGATTAAACATCACCGATACACAGGGATACAGCGATTAAACATTACCGATACACAGGGATACAGTGATTAAACATCACCGATACACAGGGATACAGTGATTAAATATCACCGATACACAGAGATACAGTGATTAAATATTACCGATACACAGAGATACAGTGATTAAATATCACCGATACACAGGGATACAGTGATTAAATATCACCGATACACAGGGATACAGTGATTAAACATCACCGATACACGGAGATACAGCGATTAAACATTACCGATACACAGGGATAGAGTGATTAAATATCACCGATACACAGGGATACAGTGATTAAACATCACCGATACACAGAGATACAGTGATTAAACATCACCGATACACAGGGATACAGTGATTAAACATCACCGATACACGGGGATACAGTGATTAAACATCACCGAAATACAGGGATACAGCGATTAAATATCACCGATACACAGGGATACAGTGATTAAACATCACCGATACACAGGGATACAGTGATTAAATATCACCGATACACGGGGATACAGTGATTAAATATCACCGATACACAGAGATACAGTGATTAAATATCACCGATACACAGAGATACAGTGATTAAACATCACCGATACACAGGGATACAGTGATTAAACATCACCGATACACAGGGACACAGGGATTAAATATCACCGATACACAGGGATACAGTGATTAAACATCACTGATACACAGGGATACAGTGATTAAATATCACTGATACACAGGGATACAGTGATTAAACACCACCGATACACAGGGATACAGTGATTAAATATCACCGATACACAGAGATACAGTGATTAAACATCACCGATACACAGGGATACAGTGATTAAATATCACTGATACACAGGGACACAGTGATTAAACATCACTGATACACAGGGATACAGTGATTAAACATCATCGATACACAGGGATACAGTGATTAAATATCACCGATACACAGAGATACAGTGATTAAACATCATCGATACACAGGGATACAGTGATTAAATATCACCGATACACAGGGATACAGTGATTAAATATCACCGATACACAGGGATACAGTGATTAAATATAACCGATACACAGGGATACAGCGATTAAACACCACCGATACACAGGGATACAGTGATTAAACATCATCGATACACAGGGATACAGTGATTAAATATCACCGATACACAGGGATACAGTGATTAAACATCACCGATACACAGGGATACAGTGATTAAATATCATCGATACACAGGGATACAGTGATTAAATATCACCGATACACAGGGATACAGTGATTAAACATCACCGATACACAGAGATACAGTGATTAAACATCACCGATACACAGGGATACAGTGATTAAATATCACAGATACACGGGGATACAGTGATTAAATATCACCGATACACAGAGATACAGTGACTAAACATCACCGATACACAGGGATACAGTGATTAAACATCACCGATCCACAGAGATACAGTGATTAAACATCACCGATACACAGGGATACAGTGATTAAACATCACCGATACACAGGGATACAGTGATTAAACATCACCGATACACAGGGATACAGTGATTAAATATCACCGATACACAGGGATACAGTGATTAAACATCACCGATACACAGGGATACAGTGATTAAATATCACCGATACACAGGGATACAGTGATTAAACATCACCGATACACGGGGATACAGTGATTAAACATCACCGATACACAGGGATACAGTGATTAAACATCACCGATACACAGGCATACAGTGATTAAACATCACCGATACACAGAGATACAGTGATTAAACATCACCGATACACAGGGATACAGTGATTAAACATCACCGATACACAGAGATACAGTGATTAAACATCACTGATACACAGGGATACAGCGATTAAACATCACCGATACACAGGGATACAGTGATTAAATATCACCGATACACGGGGATACAGTGATTAAACATCACTGATACACAGGAATACAGTGATTAAATATCACCGATACACAGAGATACAGTGATTAAATATCACCGATACACGGGGATACAGTGATTAAACATCACTGATGCACAGAGATACAGTGATTAAATATCACCGATACACAGGGATACAGTGATTAAATATCACCGATACACAGGGATACAGTGATTAAATATCACCGATACACGGGGATACAGTGATTAAACATCACTGATACACGGGGATACAGTGATTAAATATCACCGATACACAGGGATACAGTGATTAAACATCACCGATACACAGGGATACAGTGATTAAACATCACTGATACACGGGGATACAGTGATTAAATATCACCGATACACGGGGATACAGTGATTAAATATCACCGATACACAGGGATACAGTGATTAAATATCACCGATACACAGGGATACAGTGATTAAACATCACCGATACACAGGGATCCAGTGATTAAACATCACCGATACACAGGGATACAGCGATTAAATATCACCGATACACAGGGATACAGTGATTAAATATCACCGATACACAGGGATACAGTGATTAAACATCACCGATACACGGGGATACAGTGATTAAATATCACCGATACACAGGGATACAGTGATTAAATATCACCGATACACAGAGATACAGTGATTAAATATCACCGATACACAGGGATACAGTGAGTAAACATCACCGATACACAGGGATACAGTGATTAAACATCACCGATACACAGGGATACAGTGATTAAACATCACCGATACACAGAGATACAGTGATTAAATATCACCGATACTCAGAGATACAGTGATTAAACATCACTGATACACAGGGATACAGTGATTAAACATCACCGATACACAGGGATACAGTGATTAAACATCACCGATACACAGAGATACAGTGATTAAACATCACCGATACACGCAGATACAGTGATTAAACATCACTGATACACAGGGATACAGCGATTAAACATCACCGATACACAGGGATACAGTGATTAAACATCACCGATACACGGGGATACAGTGATTAAATATCACCGATACACAGGCATACAGTGATTAAACATCACCGATACACGGGGATACAGTGATTAAACATCACCGACACACAGGGATCCAGTGATTAAACATCACCGATACACGGGGATACAGTGATTAAACATCACCGATACACAGAGATACAGTGATTAAATATCACCGATACACAGAGATACAGTGATTAAACATCACCGATACACAGGGATACAGCGATTAAACATCACCGATACACAGGGATACAGTGATTAAACATCACCGATACACAGGGATACAGTGATTAAATATCAGCGATACACAGGGATACAGTGATTAAACATCACCGAAACACGGGGATACAGTGATTAAACATCACCGAAATACAGGGATACAGCGATTAAATATCACCGATACACAGGGATACAGTGATTAAACATCACCGATACACAGGGATACAGTGATTAAATATCACCGATACACGGGGATACAGTGATTAAATATCACCGATACACAGAGATACAGTGATTAAACATCACCGATACACAGGGATACAGCGATTAAACATCATCGATACACAGAGATACAGTGATTAAACATCACCGATACACAGGGATACAGCGATTAAACATCATCGATACACAGAGATACAGTGATTAAACATCACCGATACACAGGGATACAGTGATTAAACATCACCGATACACAGGGATACAGTGATTAAAATCACCGATACACAGGGATACAGTGATTAAATATCCCCGATACACAGAGATACAGTGATTAAACATCACCGACACACAGGGATACAGGGATTAAATATCATCGATACACAGGGATACAGGGATTAAATATCATCGATACACAGGGATACAGTGATTAAACATCACTGATACACAGGGATACAGTGATCAAATATCACTGATACACAGGGATACAGTGATTAAACATCACCGAACACAGGGATACAGTGATTAAACATCACTGATACACAGGGATACAGTGATTAAATATCCCCGATACACAGAGATACAGTGATTAAACATCACCGACACACAGGGATACAGGGATTAAATATCATCGATACACAGGGATACAGGGATTAAATATCATCGATACACAGGGATACAGTGATTAAACATCACTGATACACAGGGATACAGTGATCAAATATCACTGATACACAGGGATACAGTGATTAAACATCACCGAACACAGGGATACAGTGATTAAACATCACTGATACACAGAGATACAGTGATCAAATATCACCGATACACAGAGATACAGTGATTAAACATCACCGATTCACAGGGATACAGTGATTAAACATCACCGATACACAGAGATACAGTGATTAAACATCACCGATACACAGGGATACAGTGATTAAATATCATCGATACACAGGGATACAGTGATTAAATATCACCGATACACGGGGATACAGTGATTAAACATCACCGATACACAGGGATACAGTGATTAAATATCACCGATACACAGGGATACAGTGATTAAACATCACCGATACACGGGGATACAGTGATTAAATATCACCGATACACAGGGATACAGTGATTAAACATCACCGATACACAGGCATACAGTGATTAAACATCACCGATACACAGAGATACAGTGATTAAACATCACCGATACACAGGGATACAGTGATTAAACATCACCGATACACAGAGATACAGTGATTTAACATCACCGATACACAGAGATACAGTGATTAAACATCACTGATACACAGGGATACAGCGATTAAACATCACCGATACACAGGGATTCAGTGATTAAACATCACCGATACACGGGGATACAGTGATTAAATATCACCGATACACAGGGATATAGTGATTAAACATCACCGATACACAGGGATACAGCGATTAAACATTACCGATACACAGGGATACAGTGATTAAACATCACCGATACACAGGGATACAGTGATTAAATATCACCGATACACAGAGATACAGTGATTAAATATCACCGATACACAGAGATACAGTGATTAAATATCACCGATACACGGGGATACAGTGATTAAATATCACCGATACACAGGGATACAGTGATTAAACATCACCGATACACAGGGATACAGGGATTAAACATTACCGATACACAGGGATACAGTGATTAAACATCACCGATACACAGGGATACAGTGACTAAACATCACCGATACACAGAGATACAGTGATTAAACATCACCGATACACAGGGATACAGTGATTAAACATCACCGATACACGGGGATACAGTGATTAAACATCACCGAAATACAGGGATACAGCGATTAAATATCACCGATACACAGGGATACAGTGATTAAACATCACCGATACACAGGGATACAGTGATTAAATATCACCGATACACGGGGATACAGTGATTAAATATCACCGATACACAGAGATACAGTGATTAAACATCACCGATACACAGGGATACAGCGATTAAACATCATCGATACACAGAGATACAGTGATTAAACATCACCCATACACAGGGATACAGTGATTAAACATCACCGATACACAGGGATACAGCGATTAAACATCATCGATACACAGAGATACAGTGATTAAACATCACCGATACACAGGGATACAGTGATTAAATATCACCGATACACAGAGATAATGTGATTAAATATCACCGATACACAGGGATACAGTGATTAAACATCACTGATACACAGGGATACAGTGATTAAATATCACCGATACACAGGGATACAGTGATTATATATCCCCGATACACAGAGATACAGTGATTAAACATCACCGATACACAGGGATACAGGGATTAAATATCACCGATACACAGGGATACAGTGATTAAACATCACTGATACACAGGGATACAGTGATTAAATATCACTGATACACAGGGATACAGTGATTAAATATCACTGATAAACACAGAGATACAGTGATTAAACATCACCGATACACAGGGATACAGTGATTAAATATCACCGATACACAGAGATACAGTGATTAAACTTCACCGATACACAGGGATACAGTGATTAAATATCATCGATACACAGGGATACAGTGATTAAATATCACTGATACACGGGGATACAGTGATTAAACATCACCGATACACAGGGATACAGTGATTAAATATCACCGATACACAGGGATACAGTGATTAAACATCACCGATACACGGGGTTACAGTGATTAAATATCACCGATACACAGGGATACAGTGATTAAACATCACCGATACACAGGCATACAGTGATTAAACATCACCGATACACAGAGATACAGTGATTAAACATCACCGATACACAGGGATACAGTGATTAAACATCACCGATACACAGAGATACAGTGATTAAACATCACCGATACACAGAGATACAGTGATTAAACATCACTGATACACAGGGATACAGCGATTAAACATCACCGATACACAGGGATACAGTGATTAAATATCACCGATACACAGGGACACAGCGATTAAACATCACCGATACACGGGGATACAGTGATTAAATATCACCGATACACAGGGATACAGTGATTAAACATCACCGATACACAGGGATACAGCGATTAAACATTACCGATACACAGGGATACAGTGATTAAACATCACCGATACACAGGGATACAGTGATTAAATATCACCGATACACAGAGATACAGTGATTAAATATCACCGATACACGGGGATACAGTGATTAAATATCACCGATACACAGGGATACAGTGATTAAACATCACCGATACACAGGGATACAGCGATTAAACATTACCGATACACAGGGATAGAGTGATTAAACATCACCGATACACAGGGATACAGTGATTAAACATCACCGATACACAGAGATACAGTGATTAAACATCACCGATACACAGGGATACAGTGATTAAACATCACCGATACACGGGGATACAGTGATTAAACATCACCGAAATACAGGGATACAGCGATTAAATATCACCGATACACAGGGATACAGTGATTAAACATCACCGATACACAGGGATACAGTGATTAAATATCACCGATACACGGGGATACAGTGATTAAATATCACCGATACACAGAGATACAGTGATTAAACATCACCGATACACAGGGATACAGCGATTAAACATCATCGATACACAGAGATACAGTGATTAAACATCACCCATACACAGGGATACAGTGATTAAACATCACCGATACACAGGGATACAGCGATTAAACATCATCGATACACAGAGATACAGTGATTAAACATCACCGATACACAGGGATACAGGGATTAAACATCACCGATACACAGGGATACAGTGATTAAATATCACCGATACACAGAGATACTGTGATTAAATATCACCGATACACAGGGATACAGTGATTAAACATCACTGATACACAGGGATACAGTGATTAAATATCACCGATACACAGGGATACAGTGATTATATATCCCCGATACACAGAGATACAGTGATTAAACATCACCGATACACAGGGATACAGGGATTAAATATCACCGATACACAGGGATACAGTGATTAAACATCACTGATACACAGGGATACAGTGATTAAATATCACTGATACACAGGGATACAGTGATTAAATATCACTGATACACAGGGATACAGTGATTAAACATCACCGATACACAGGGATACAGGGATTAAATATCACTGATACACAGGGACACAGTGATTAAACATCACTGATACACAGGGATACAGTGATTAAACATCATCGATACACAGGGATACAGTGATTAAATATCACCGATACACAGGGATACAGTGATTAAATATCACCGATACACAGGGATACAGTGATTAAACATCACCGATACACAGGGATACAGTGATTAAATATCACCGATACACAGGGATACAGTGATTAAACATCACCGATACACAGGGATACAGTGATTAAATATCACCGATACACAGGGATACAGTGATTAAACATCACCGATACACAGGGATACAGTGATTAAATATCACCGATACACAGGGATACAGTGATTAAATATCACCGATACACAGGGATACAGCGATTAAATATCACCGATACACAGGGATACAGTGATTAAATATCACCGATACACAGAGATACAGTGATTAAACATCACCGATACACAGGGATACAGTGATTAAATATCACTGATACACAGGGATACAGTGATTAAATATCACCGATACACAGGGATACAGTGATTAAACATCACCGATACACAGGGATACAGTGATTAAATATCACCGATACACAGGGATACAGTGATTAAATATCACCGATACACAGGGATACAGTGATTAAACATCACCGATACACAGGGATACAGTGATTAAATATCACCGATACACAGGGATACAGTGATTAAACATCACCGATACACAGGGATACAGTGATTAAATATCACCGATACACAGGTATACAGTGATTAAATATCACCGATACACAGTGATACAGTGATTAAATATCACCGATACACAGGGATACAGTGATTAAACATCACCGATACACAGGGATACAGTGATTAAATATAACCCATACACAGGGATACAGCGATTAAACACCACCGATACACAGGGATACAGTGATTAAACATCAGCGATACACAGGAATACAGCGATTCAATATCACCGATACACAGGGATACAGTGAGTAAACATCACCGATACACAGGGATACAGTGATTAAGTATCACCGATACACAGGGATACAGTGATTAAACATCAACGACACACAGGGATACAGGGATTAAATATCATCGATACACAGGGATACAGGGATTAAATATCATCGATACACAGGGATACAGTGATTAAACATCACTGATACACAGGGATACAGTGATCAAATATCACTGATACACAGGGATACAGTGATTAAACATCACCGAACACAGGGATACAGTGATTAAACATCACTGATACACAGGGATACAGTGATTAAATATCACTGATACACAGGGATACAGTGATTAAATATCACCGATACACAGGGATACAGTGATTAAATATCACCGATACACAGGGATACAGTGATTAAATATAACCGATACACAGGGATACAGCGATTAAACTCCACCGATACACAGGGATACAGTGATTAAACATCATCGATACACAGGGATACAGAGATTAAATATCACCGATACACAGGGATACAGTGATTAAACATCACCGATACACAGAGATACAGTGATTAAACATCACCGATACACAGGGATACAGTGATTAAATATCATCGATACACAGGGATACAGTGATTAAATATCACCGACACACAGGGATACAGTGATTAAACATCACCGATACACAGGGATACAGTGATTAAATATCACCGATACACAGAGATACAGTGATTAAACATCACCGATTCACAGGGATACAGTGATTAAACATCACCGATACACAGAGATACAGTGATTAAACATCACCGATACACAGGGATACAGTGATTAAATATCATCGATACACAGGGATACAGTGATTAAATATCACCGATACACGGGGATACAGTGATTAAACATCACCGATACACAGGGATACAGTGATTAAATATCACCGATACACAGGGATACAGTGATTAAACATCACCGATACACGGGGATACAGTGATTAAATATCACCGATACACAGGGATACAGTGATTAAACATCACCGATACACAGGCATACAGTGATTAAACATCACCGATACACAGAGATACAGTGATTAAACATCACCGATACACAGGGATACAGTGATTAAACATCACCGATACACAGAGATACAGTGATTTAACATCACCGATACACAGAGATACAGTGATTAAACATCACTGATACACAGGGATACAGCGATTAAACATCACCGATACACAGGGATTCAGTGATTAAACATCACCGATACACGGGGATACAGTGATTAAATATCACCGATACACAGGGATACAGTGATTAAACATCACCGATACACAGGGATACAGCGATTAAACATTACCGATACACAGGGATACAGTGATTAAACATCACCGATACACAGGGATACAGTGATTAAATATCACCGATACACAGAGATACAGTGATTAAATATCACCGATACACAGAGATACAGTGATTAAATATCACCGATACACGGGGATACAGTGATTAAATATCACCGATACACAGGGATACAGTGATTAAACATCACCGATACACAGGGATACAGCGATTAAACATTACCGATACACAGGGATACAGTGATTAAACATCACCGATACACAGGGGTACAGTGATTAAACATCACCGATACACAGAGATACAGTGATTAAACATCACCGATACACAGGGATACAGTGATTAAACATCACCGATACACGGGGATACAGTGATTAAACATCACCGAAATACAGGGATACAGCGATTAAATATCACCGATACACAGGGATACAGTGATTAAACATCACCGATACACAGGGATACAGTGATTAAATATCACCGATACACGGGGATACAGTGATTAAATATCACCGATACACAGAGATACAGTGATTAAACATCACCGATACACAGGGATACAGCGATTAAACATCATCGATACACAGAGATACAGTGATTAAACATCACCCATACACAGGGATACAGTGATTAAACATCACCGATACACAGGGATACAGCGATTAAACATCATCGATACACATAGATACAGTGATTAAACATCACCGATACACAGGGATACAGGGATTAAACATCACTGATACACAGGGATACAGTGATTAAATATCACCGATACACAGAGATACTGTGATTAAATATCACCGATACACAGGGATACAGTGATTAAACATCACCGATACACAGGGATACAGCGATTAAACATCATCGATACACAGAGATACAGTGATTAAACATCACCGATACACAGGGATACAGGGATTAAACATCACCGATACACAGGGATACAGTGATTAAATATCACAGATACACAGAGATACTGTGATTAAATATCACCGATACACAGGGATACAGTGATTAAACATCACTGATACACAGGGATACAGTGATTATATATCCCCGATACACAGAGATACAGTGATTAAACATCACCGATACACAGGGATACAGGGATTAAATATCACCGATACACAGGGATACAGTGATTAAACATCACTGATACACAGGGATACAGTGATTAAATATCACTGATACACAGGGATACAGTGATTAAATATCACTGATACACAGAGATACAGTGATTAAACATCACCGATACACAGGGATACAGTGATTAAATATCACCGATACACAGAGATACAGTGATTAAACATCACCGATACACAGGGATACAGTGATTAAATATCATCGATACACAGGGATACAGTGATTAAATATCACCGATACACGGGGATACAGTGATTAAACATCACCGATACACAGGGATACAGTGATTAAATATCACCGATACACAGGGATACAGTGATTAAACATCACCGATACACGGGGTTACAGTGATTAAATATCACCGATACACAGGGATACAGTGATTAAACATCACCGATACACAGGCATACAGTGATTAAACATCACCGATACACAGAGATACAGTGATTAAACATCACCGATACACAGGGATACAGTGATTAAACATCACCGATACACAGAGATACAGTGATTAAACATCACCGATACACAGAGATACAGTGATTAAACATCACTGATACACAGGGATACAGCGATTAAACATCACCGATACACAGGGATACAGTGATTAAATATCACCGATACACAGGGACACAGCGATTAA
This sequence comes from Chiloscyllium punctatum, assembly GCF_047496795.1. Classification (NCBI taxonomy): domain Eukaryota; kingdom Metazoa; phylum Chordata; class Chondrichthyes; order Orectolobiformes; family Hemiscylliidae; genus Chiloscyllium; species Chiloscyllium punctatum. Next base: position 3,273,909 of record NC_092741.1, read on the forward strand.
ACATCACCGATACACGGGGATACAGTGATTAAATATCACCGATACACAGGGATACAGTGATTAAACATCACCGATACACAGGGATACAGCGATTAAACATTACCGATACACAGGGATACAGTGATTAAACATCACCGATACACAGGGATACAGTGATTAAATATCACCGATACACAGAGATACAGTGATTAAATATCACCGATACACGGGGATACAGTGATTAAATATCACCGATACACAGGTATACAGTGATTAAACATCACCGATACACAGGGATACAGCGATTAAACATTACCGATACACAGGGATAGAGTGATTAAACATCACCGATACACAGGGATACAGTGATTAAACATCACCGATACACAGAGATACAGTGATTAAACATCACCGATACACAGGGATACAGTGATTAAACATCACCGATACACGGGGATACAGTGATTAAACATCACCGAAATACAGGGATACAGCGATTAAATATCACCGATACACAGGGATACAGTGATTAAACATCACCGATACACAGGGATACAGTGATTAAATATCACCGATACACGGGGATACAGTGATTAAATATCACCGATACACAGAGATACAGTGATTAAACATCACCGATACACAGGGATACAGCGATTAAACATCATCGATACACAGAGATACAGTGATTAAACATCACCCATACACAGGGATACAGTGATTAAACATCACCGATACACAGGGATACAGCGATTAAACATCATCGATACACAGAGATACAGTGATTAAACATCACCGATACACAGGGATACAGGGATTAAACATCACCGATACACAGGGATACAGTGATTAAATATCACCGATACACAGAGATACTGTGATTAAATATCACCGATACACAGGGATACAGTGATTAAACATCACTGATACACAGGGATACAGTGATTAAATATCACCGATACACAGGGATACAGTGATTATATATCCCCGATACACAGAGATACAGTGATTAAACATCACCGATACACAGGGATACAGGGATTAAATATCACCGATACACAGGGATACAGTGATTAAACATCACTGATACACAGGGATACAGTGATTAAATATCACTGATACACAGGGATACAGTGATTAAATATCACTGATACACAGGGATACAGTGATTAAACATCACCGATACACAGGGATACAGGGATTAAACATCACCGATACACAGGGACACAGTGATTAAACATCACCGATACACAGGGATACAGTGATTAAACATCACCGATACACAGGGATACAGTGATTAAATATCACCGATACACAGGGATACAGTGATTAAATATCACCGATACACAGGGATACAGTGATTAAATATCACCGATACACAGGGATACAGTGATTAAACATCACCGATACACAGGGATACAGTGATTAAATATCACCGATACACAGGGATACAGTGATTAAACATCACCGATACACAGGGATACAGTTATTAAATATCACCGATACACAGGGATACAGTGATTAAATATCACCGATACACAGGGATACAGTGATTAAATATCACCGATACACAGGGATACAGCGATTAAATATCACCGATACACAGTGATACAGTGATTAAATATCACCGATACACAGGGATACAGTGATTAAACATCACCGATACACAGGGATACAGTGATTAAATATAACCCATACACAGGGATACAGCGATTAAACACCACCGATACACAGGGATACAGTGATTAAACATCAGC